>NC_091482.1:45520003-45815003 GCF_036971445.1 Narcine bancroftii
ACCCAACGACTGACGAGCCTATTTCTGCTCCGATGTCTTATGATCTAACCCCTGGATTCATTTTGGTAATGTTCCTAAGTATATAATGATAAACATTAACCCTGCCAAGTCACACCCGAAGCTTCTCGAGCTGTTCATTGTACTCACAACTTGTCTGATTTTTTGTAGTTTCTCCAGCTTAACTGGGGCACTGTG
The DNA here is from genome assembly GCF_036971445.1 of Narcine bancroftii. Classification (NCBI taxonomy): domain Eukaryota; kingdom Metazoa; phylum Chordata; class Chondrichthyes; order Torpediniformes; family Narcinidae; genus Narcine; species Narcine bancroftii. Next base: position 45,520,199 of record NC_091482.1, read on the forward strand.
ACCTTGTGATAACTTTGAGCTCCAGCAATAGCCAAATGTGCACACAGCGGCAGTTTGGTCCCTGATGAGTTTCCAATATCTGGGTTTTCTCCAAAAACACTTGGATTTACTTAAAACAAAATGTTCAACCAATATTTGGTGTTGTAAATAATTTATGCTTTATGTGATCTTCACTTCCAGGTCAATAAAAAGTAAATGAATAGGGAGTGAAGGATAAATCGGATAATTTTGGATGCTGAAAAATTGGAACCCAGAACCCCCAGCTCAGCTCAGCTGGGGCTTTTAAACTGGCTGTGGGGGCAGTTTATATCATTAGGATTGCAGTAAAACACCCGTTATCTGGAATTCAAGCAACCGGCAACCTCAAGTACCGGTATCCATCAAAAAAAAGGGTGGGGGAAATAAATAAAATACATTTAAAATAAATAAGAATGAATAAAAAAAATTAAATAAAAGTTTAAAATTGTAGAAGTACATTAAACCTGTTTGAATAAAGTTGTATTTGAATAAAATGGTGTCGCCCGGGATGAATAGCTGGTTGATGCCGCTCCCTGTTGGGGCAACTCTCTTAAAATACCTCCTTATCAGTTACTTTACCTATAAACTTGAGGGGAGGGGGTTAGTTATGTATAATGTTATTGTTTGGTTTTCGGATGGCTCCGTGGAGGGGGAGGAACCTGCAGATGCAGCGACAGTTAAATCTTTTCAAAGAATGTGACTGAAAATTAAGTAAAATGCTTTAAGGTTTATATATTCATGCAGGTGAAGTTTATTCAGTGCAAGTACAGTATCATATTTTTGTCATTTAAATGGTTTATACCTAATGCAGTCGTATTAGTTGGACATTGTAAGAGTGAGTCTAAGCAACTGGAAAACTCGCTTATCCGGCATCTATCAATCCCTGTAAGATGTGAAATATCTAAGCCTTTCTCGTGTTTGTTTTGAAGGACTAGCATAGGATTGAGCTGTTCTTCAAATGGCTGTTTCACATCAGCCAGGAAGCCCCCAGCAAAAACATTGGCTTTTGCAGCCTTGATGAGCTGCCTTAAAAGTGAACGCTCTAACCATTTGTGCAATGGTCATTAACAAAGAATGTGTTTGTTTCACATGCCTCTTTCACATACAATGACTGGAGGAGATTTGGAAACAGAAACTTGAGGTTTGGCCCTTGATTTTGTTGTCAGTTAAATGTGTACTGCTGCGAAGTGAAGTTAATTTTTCCCTCCACGGTTAGTCTAATTTATCTTTCCATAGTGAGAAATGTTTGAGTATTAGGGTTACTTTAAATTAAATGCTTTTAAGACTTTTCAACTGCAAATGAACTGGCAACTGGCCTCATGAAGTGATCTTCTGGGTACCGTGCCCATGACCACACATCCCAAGCCATTCTTGAGTCATCTATTACACGTTGTGCTTCTTTCTGTGCTTGATTCTTGTCATTTCTTCCAGCTTTAGTCGTTTTCCACAGTTGTTGATTCATTAGAAAATGGTCAACGAGGTCAGCCAGCATCTGTGGGGTTCAAATCAGAGTTGAAGGGTGAAGTGACAGAGAGGGAGAGAGAACAAGGGGCGCAACCTCTGCGGCAAAAGGTAGGTGACTGAACAGCCGCAGCGATGGTGGATGTGCAGCAGGGTGGACTGCTCATTGGTGAACACCTGCATGAGTTGTGATGAAGTAGGTGGTTGGGGTTAAGTCTCATTCCCCATAATTGGTGATGCTTTTGTGCTTGGAAACCACAGTGTAAATGGATCTAAGTGTAAGAGCCAAAATGTGTAATTTGCTTACTCACCTCGTTAGTTCGGCATTCTGTTGGTTCCTGCGAGCATTGGAGCTGTTTGGCTTTCCAAGGCCATCTTTGTTGTGCGCATGCACACGTTCCAGAAGCGGGCATGGTGTGTGTGTGAATTGGAATGCTGGCTGGAGCATCCGCAGTAATGTATGACACATGTCGGGAGCGTCAGATAGTACGTTATAAACATGGCAACATAGAGAAGGGGAGTGAAGCGCTCGTAACTTTAGTTGACATCGCATAAATGTTACCCTGTATTGACTGAGCTTTAATGCAGATGTTATTTATAGTCATTTCATCGAATGTTGAAGGATAATTTCAAGTTTATGTGTTAAATAAAGAATTTAAATACATCTGGAATTGTATTAGGAATAATTGAAACATGTCACGAATAAAGTGTCTCACTTAGCCTTCAAGTGACTAATGGATTGAAGTCGCTTTACCAAGTAATGGTTTGGGATCCAAAAGGTTCTCGTTACTTGTTCAATCTATTGAAGAGGATAATTCACTCTGAGGAAATTGGATGTCAAATCATTAAGAAAAGCTATGCATGAAACATTACAAAGTAGTGGATGGAATTATACAATGGAAAGGAATTCAACAGTGTTTCATATTAAAGCAAGGAATCCTTGCATCACCTTACATAACCATATTGATTTGAAATAAATTTGGGAGTAAAGAGTTGTTTTAAAAGTGGTTAAGTGATAAGTAAACTAAAAATCTATTGGAATAAATTGTTCAGGATTGGAAATCCATGGGACAAATATTACTTGTCTCAAATGAACTTGCTCTGCAATTGGTCGAGATATTTTAAAGCAGCCTCAACATTATAATTCTGAAAATCTTTTACCCACCAACCTGAACAACTCAGGATTGTTGAAAGAGGAAACAAACTTCCCCATTCCTTGAACCTGTTCACAATTTGATGTGTTTCAGTGTCTTCTCTGTTGATTGTAGATTTGCAAAATTACATTTAATCTCTTGTTTGGAAGGCATTTCATTGCCTCATTTAGCAAGTATATTTGATCAGTTTGGAACCGAACTACACAGCATAGGAAGGAGCTAATCCGTTCCAGAGTGGCAGTTCTGGTGGATTCTCAGAGTACTAACCCTGCCTGCCCTTCCTGACACTGCGAATAGAACTATCCACCAAAAGAGACATTATTGTTGATCTTGACTATGAAGTTACAACATTAAAGGTCTACGCTCAGGAACACGAAGAATATATTTTTCTACATTTACAATTCCAGGCAAGTTCTGCAAAAACAAACTCCATTCCAGGCCCAAGTACAAGTTGTTTTTAATCAACCAAGGAAAAATGCAACTATTTTCATTTGTTCCAGATGTTAATTATGTTCAAAAATCAACTTAATTGGCTTTCACTTCCAATATCACAGGTCAGGATAAATTCTGGATGTTTTACAAGCTGCTTCATATTATCCCTAACACCAAACAACTGTTACTTTTTGATTTTTACCCCTTAGCAATATTCAAGTTTGAGTGTTTCTTTTTCAAATGCTCTTTCAGTCTAATGGTAATAAGAAAAATAATTCCATTTGGTTCATTAAATCCAAGGTCTTTCATTAATTATAGGATCGTACAGCATGGCCACAGGCCATTTGGCCCATCTTGTTCATGCTAACTTGTGGGGACTGTTCCGCATTGAGCTCATCAGCTCGTTGAGCGGTGTCAAAACAACAACCTTGCACTCAACGTTAGCAGAACCAAAGAGCTGATTGTGGACTTCAGGAGGAAGTCAAGGGAACACGACCTAGTCCTCATCAAGAACTCAATATGGAGAGGGTCAAGAACATCAAATTCCTGGATGTCAACATCTCCGAGGATCTCTCCTGTGTCCTCCATGTCGATGCAATCACAAAGGAGGATTGCCAGCGACTATACTTTGTGAGGAGATTCGGTATGTCACCAAAAACACTCAAAAATTTCTACAGGTGTACTGTGGAGAGCATTCTGTTTGGTTGCATCACTGTCTGGAATGAAGGTGCCAATGCACAGGACAGAAAAACTTCAAAGGGTTGTTAACTCGGCCTGCGAAATCATGGGCACCAGACTTCACTCCAACGAGAACATCTCCAGGAGGCGGTATCTTAAGAAAGCTGTCTCTATCCTCAAGGAGCCCCACCATGCCCTCTTCACTCTGCTACCATCAGGGAAAAGGTATGTGCCTGAAGATGAGCTCTCAGTGGCACAAGGACAGATTCTTCCCCTTTGCCATCAGATTTCTGAATTTTATACAACTGACAGGTTGGTCGTAACCTTGCTCAATATGTTCCTGGCTTTTGGCTTTATTTTAAATGTCTTTGTGTCCTGCAGTATATTGTTAACTGTGTGTGTTATCCCCATAAACTGAATCGAATCTAATAGAAAATGGTGATATTTGATAGCAATTATTTATGTTTTGTTAAGTTCTTGGAGAGGCAGAATTATATATGTCAGATCTGGGAGTCCAGAGTCGGTCTCAGGAAGATAAAAGTCCTTTATTTCAAGTCAAGTTTATTGTCATCTGATTGTACAAGAACAACCTGACGAAACACCATTCTCCGGTCCTTGGTGCAAAGCATGCAGACACACTCCCAGACATAACACATGTACAGACACACAATACATAAGCAGGACAATTGTTCATAAACACAGGTAAATCAATAAATATTGATTTATGAATGTGAGAGTCTCAGATGGTCAGTGCGAGCAGTTCCTTTGGTCGTTCATCAGTCTCCCTGCCCATGGGATGAAGCTGTTCCTCATCCTGGTGGTGCTGGCTCTGATGTTGTTGTTGTTTGTCTTTTGTAGTCGAAGATGACCATGGCTTCAAAGACAAATGGAAGATTGGTGAGGTGACTGGTGAGGCCAATCCGGGTCCTGAAGGCTCACCTACATGTGGGACACAAGTGGGTGGGTGCTGTCATGGCAGTGGATGCTGCTCGGGCCTTGTGCACAGCACGCTTTTGTTGTGTCTCGATGACGTGCCTGACTTCAGCTGCATGGGCTCCTGTGGTGATCTTGCTGCACCAGGTTGGACAGTTGAGGGCAAACGTCTCCCACGTGTTGATGTCGACACCCAGGCCTTTGAAGGAGGCTTTGAGGCAGTCTTTGTAACATTTCTTCTGACCCCGCCGACTGAGCGTTTTCCCTGACACAGTTCTCCGTACAGCAGCTGCTTAGGCAATCGGCTGTCTGGCATTCTGACCACATGTCCAGCCCACCTGGCTTGGGCTTTCAGCAGGAGGGTGTAGACACTGCAGAGCCCAGCTCGTTCCAGGATTTCCGTGTCAGGGACTTTGACCTGCCACCTGATGTGGAGGAGTCTGTGGAGACAGCTCAGGTGAAAGTAGTTGAGCTGTTTGGCGTGTCTGCAGTAGATAGACCATAAAGGAGGGTGGTAAGGACCACTGCACTGCAGACTTTCAGCTTGGTGGTAAGGCCGAGTCTTCTCCGCTCCCAGATGTTCTCATGGAGTCTCCCAAAGGCGGCACTGGCTTTGCCAAACCTGTTGTTGACCTCAGTGTCTATGTTCACTGCGCGAGAGAGTATGCTGCCCAGGTAGGTGAAGTTATCGACCGCCTGGAGGTTCTGGCCCTTCACCGCAATGCGCGGCTCCTGGTATGGCTTTCCTGGGGCAGGCTGGTACATAACTTTGGTCTTTTTGGTGCTGATAGTGAGAACAAAGTTGCCGCAGGCTTGTGAGAAGCCGTCCATTTCACGCTGCATCTTCCGCTCTGTGCTGACGTTGAGTCCACTGTCATCAGCAAATAAGAAGTCTCTGATGTCGATCTCTTGCACCTTTGTAATTGCTTACAGGCGCCTGAGGTTGAATCACCTGCCGTCAGTCCTGTACCTGACGTAGATTCCTTCTTCGTAGTTATGGAAGGCATCTGTCAGCATGACAGAGAATACCATACTGAACAGAATCGGGGCGAGAACGCAGCCTTGTTTGACGCCATTTGGCTTTGATCCTCCTGTATCTTTTCCCCAATGGGAGCAGCTGAAAGATGCTGTGTGCAGGGTGGAAGGGCCCCTCAATGATATTGCCCACCCTCTTCAGGCAACTGCCTTTTCTTCTGGCCTTGGCTTGTATCAGGAGTTACGTGTTTCCGTCAATTGCCAGAACACTTCATCGTGCAGCATTACCCAGCAGAAATGATGAGTCTGCGCCAATCTCAGCCAATTTAATTTCCCGTCAGTCACCTGTGGGTAGCCTGTCACTGAATTTTACTTGTTGACATTAACTTCTTTATACTGCAACGTTTAAGATTGAAATAATTCCAGATACAAGATTCATTTGTGACTAGGTAGACCCTCAAGTTTGCTGTAAAACACACGCTTCATTGTTTTGTATCTTCTTGATTATGGCGAATTCAGAAATATTTCTTTAATTTGCATTCTTACCAGTGATTGGCTGAGTTTCAGCTTCAGACCACTTCATATGATTGCTTCCGGTGTTTTAAATGTAGACATACAGCATGGTAACAGACTATTTCGGCCCACGCGTCCGTGTCTCCCAATTTACACCCAATTAACCTACAACCCCTGGTACGTTTCAAACGGTGGGAGGAAACTGGAGCCCCTGGGGAATCCCCATGCAGACATGGGGAGAACGTACAAACTCCTTACAGACAGCGCAGGATTCGAACCCTGGTCCTGATCACTGGTGCTGTAAAGGCGATGCGCTCACCGCTACGCTAACCGTCCCACCCCAACTTTGTTGTTTTGGGGAAGGGGGTTGCTGAACCTGATCAAAAATTTCACTTTCGCGTGGCCAAAGGTGCAAAACACTGCATGTAACAGGAGAATGGTGCACTTTAACTGGTTTGGATTTTAACATCTACTCTTGATCCTGAGAGGCTGTTTAGAAAGCCGGCAGACAGATGCTGAAGTCAATTATGCCCCAGATGTGAAGACATTGCTCCAGAGTTGGAATCTGTCCATTTGGGGGCCAGTCGTGCTGGCTTTTCCCCAGCTTTACTCTAGGGAATCTCCATTTGAATCTGTTCACGGAGAGTTTGCATCACTGCCTGGTCTCGAGGCGCCAACTCTCAGGACAAGAATAAACTCCAGAAGTTTGTTAACTCAGCCTGCAACATCACAGGCACCAGACTTCACTCCATCAAGGACATCTACAAGGGGCGGTATCTTAAAAAAGCACCCTCTGTCCCACCCTCCCCACAACCCAGGCCACGCCCTCTTCACTCTGCTACCATCGGGGAACAGGTACAGGAGCCTAAAGACGAGCACTCAGCGGCTCAAGGACAGCGTCCTCCCCACTGCCATCAGATTCCTGAATAACCTCAGACACTGCCTGACTTTTCGTACATTATTATTTTTATTTTAATGTCGTAAGATGGTTATAATGTACATTTATACTGTGACGCTGCTGCAAAACACCAAATTTCGTGACTTGTTCATGAAAATAAATCCTGATTCTGACTGCAATAAAGGCAACTTTGAAGGAAAACCATATCAGACAAGGTGACCTGATTCTGTAACTATGAACATTTTTACAGCTTATTTGTTTGTATGTGGTTCAACAAAAGATGTGATTCATTTCTATCTGATGAATGCAGAGAGGTGGGGAATGCTAGAAATCAGCTACAGTATTTAGTCCCACACTCTGTAAACTAAATTAAACATTAAAATTATTGCAACCAATTAAATAATTACAACTTTGCTTCACCTGCTGTGATATCCTCCAATAATTCTCTGACGGGCCAGACTTTTTATAAGCTTGAGATTCAACATCAATTAATTGAAATGCAGATATACAGCACGGTAACAGGCCCCTTCAGCCCATGAGCCCAAGCTGCCCAGTTACACCCAATTGATTTTACAACCCCCCCCCCAGATGTTTTTGAAAGGTGGGTGGAAACCAGAGCCCCCAGGGAAAACCCACACAGACATAATTACAAGCAGTATTGCAAAATGGCTACCATTAACCCCTTTCGATTTCCACGTTTCAAAGTATTGCTGAATTTAACCATTCATCACCCAACAGACCTTCATGGGAACTGAGAGTGTTGTTTCTTTGACTAAATACCGTTACAGTGTCGAAGATTAAAACAGTTGCTGATGTCGGAAATCTGAAATAGAAACAGAAGGTACTGGGGACACTAAGCAGGTCAGTCAGCATCTGTGGAGAGAGAAGCAATTAGCATTTCCAATGCAGGCTTCTGGACTTGAAATGTAAGCCGTGTCTCTTCCACAGGCCTTGTGTGTTCTCAGCATTTTCTGTTCTTATTCCTGCCCTGGTGAGCTTGGTGTGGTTGAAAATCTGACATACCTGCTTAGTACATCAGAGCTATTCACAAAACTCACGGAGTTTCTGAGGTTCTGCAGAAGTGGGCCGGCAGGGCCTGTTATTGTGCTGTGTGTCTGACATTCTCCAAGTTTGGATCGTAGTGTGTCAAAAGAAGGTTTGAGTTTAATATCGACTTAACTCGATTGAATGACTCTTGACATTTTGATGTCCATTTCCATTTGCTACCCATGGAAAGAAGCTTGTTGAGTGGATCACGGAGTTTATCCATTTCCAGCAGAAATGAATTGTTGTGACTGATAATAAGACCCAGGAATGAATGTATCATGGTCACATCTGTGGGTTCAGGCTTGCACCTGATAGCGTCAGTGTTTGGTAGATCTGGCCGTCGTCCACGTTTTGTCAATGAAGAAGCCAAGATATTTCACTGACTTCATGAAAAATGTGCAATTTTCTGGATACACTCGAAAACCGTAGTCTTTGATGTGGGACAGAATGCAATCAAGATGATCAAACAATTCTTGAGCATGTGCTCCCATGACCAGGATGTCATCTAGGTACTCTGCAACTCCCGGAACATCATTCAGCATTGTATCTATGATCTGTTGAAAGATAGCTGGAGCAGTCTTCACTCCGAAGGGTAGACATGTGTATCTGAACAGCCCACGGTGCATGTTGATGGTTAACAATTTGGATTTGTCATCAGCCTCCACCTGTAGATAAGCCTCTGCTAAGTCCTTCTTTGCAAGTTACTTGCCACCATTCAGCTTAGTGAAGAGGCCATCAGGTGATAGCACTGGTTATTGATGGGTGTCCGATGCTGCATTCAGACCATTTGAGCAATCAGTACACGGATGTATGGATCCATTCGATTTCTTCACCACCACAATAGGTGCAGCCTATGATTAGTAGTTGACCTGTTCAAATACTCCTTCATGTTGCAGCTGTTCCAATTCTTGCTGCACTTCTAGATTTCTTCAAAGTTTTTCTGCAGCTGCTTGAGGATGGCCTGCAGCTGTTCCGTTGTGACTGACATTGTAACCTCGTCGCCAAAATGCTGTAAATGTGCCGAATATTTGTGCTGTGCATATGTTGTGTGGAATTCAAGCTTCCACCTCATTAGACCCAGAGAGAAACAGCAAATCCAAAGAACGAACCCTTTTATTTACAATTAGAGAACTGTTTATAGTATTTACATTGCCCTTGATCTTGCGGGAACTCTCGCAGGCCATCTCACACACATGTGAGTGGATTAGTTGATTGATGACTCAAGTCCTGAGAACCGGTAACTCCTGGTGACCTTGGGGTTACTCTGATTAGGGCGTCCGAGCAAAAATCCAGTTGCGGGGGGTGGGGGGGGTGGTGTACAGAGGCCTAGAGTTTGCAACTTCTTGACCAGACTGAGAGAATAATGGTGTTGAAGGCCGAGCTGCATTGATGAAGAGCGGCCATATGTATGAGTTGATGTTGTCAAGGTGAACAAGAGCTGAGTGGAGAGCCAGCGATATTGTATCTACAGTGGAGTGAATGTGGCGATAGGCGAATTGCAGTGGGTCCAGATCTTAACTTAAGTACATGTTAATTCTGGCCATGACCAGCCTCTCAAAGTATTTCATCACAGTAGAAGTTAGTGCTACTGGGCAGTAGCCTTTGAGGCAGCTCACTCTACTCTTCTTGGGTACCGGGATGATTGATGCCCTATTGAAGCAATAATATAAAATAATAAGAATAGCAGGTCATAAATTTTAAAAGCATAAAATATTGCAACTAAATAAGATGATTGTTTGCACTGAAATAAAAAGAAACAACAAACGTTAACATGAAGGAGAATTCAGATGTTGACGTTTTAGATCAATGGCACCCTATCCCCTGCTGCTCTGGAGCGAATGGTCAAGGTGGAGGCTGTTTCTGACTCTCCTCCTCTTCCATTGACAGATTGAGCAGATGCGGAATGAACTTTTCCAGGAAAGAGCTGCAAGACAAGACCTGGAGTGCGACAAGGTTTCACTGGAGAGACAGGTACCAGGGCACCCGGTGGCTGGGATAGCATGGAGAGGGGGGGGTGGAGGGCTGGCAGAGTTAGCGTCGCGGTTAGCACAGTGCCCTTACGGCGCCAGCGACCCAGGTTCAAATCCGGTGCTGTCTGTAAGGAGTTTGTATGATCTCCCTGTGTCTGCCGGGGTTTCCTCTGGGTGCTCTGGTTTTCTCCCACGTTCTAAAGATGCACGGAGGTTGTAGGTTAATTGGGGTATTTGGGCGGCACAGACTTGTGGTCCAAAAGGGCCTGTTACAGTGCTGTATGTCTAAATTTACCAGGATTTGATCACACTTCATATTGTGCACAGTTTAGTGCATCTCGGAATTAGTAAAATCACAAGCATTTCACACATGGCACACCACACATTTAAAAAAATAATGTGACACTAACATTTCAACATTTAAATAATTAGCAATCACCACTAATGACAGTTTGGGCAGACATTTGTTTAAATTCTAACCAGCAGTGCCATTTTGTTTCCTCTTCCCCTTGCTGGTTTACGGTGCCCACTGCATCTGCGCTCAGCAATGGGAGAGCAGTGGGGAGCGATTAAACCTTGCTGATTCCTTACACCTCCCGTCATTTTCAGTTGAAGTTACTCGTTCGTTAACGTCCTGAATGTTGTGGCTAAGCTGAACAAATGGAAGCAGACAGTCGTCGGCCAGTCAGACCTGCTGCGTTGTCCTCTGCCGAGCTTTCAGCAACTGAGAACCAGACGTTACTGTGGTGCGCTGTTAGACAGAATGAGACACACACACAAAGTAAAGACTGAACAACAGGCTTTAATCCACAAAGACTTCCACATAAACAGGCTAGCTGTGGCTGCAGCAACTCAGTATGAGGCCACGGGAGGCCGGCTCAGGCTTATATCCCGGAGGGTGATTGACACCCGACCGGGTGGGGCTTGATCCATTCACGCCGACTGATTGGCAGACGGCCAGGTGTTGTCCTGTCCCCTTACACTCCTGCAGGTACAGAGGTTGCCCCCTGCAGTAGGCTGGTGGTGTACCACCACATTCACCCCCTTCTTTAAAATTGTCCCGGAGTGGGGGGGCGGTGGGGCAGTAACAAGGAATCACACCAACTATGTACACACAATATTTACAGGTTGAGACGATTCAGCAGCTGCCGGGGTCTCTGTGACCATTGTAGAACTAGCTCCTGGTCAGAGGGGAAGTGGGGCTGGCGGCAGGGGTGTATGTGGCTGAAGGGGTGCCACGCAGAGGGGTGGCCAGAGGGGCCGGGGTTGACGTATGTGGGTCGTATTGGATGGGTGGGGGGGGTGGGTTCATCTCTTAAGGCTGAAGCAGGCCCCTGGTTGTCAAGGAGGCCCTGTGTGCCCCATAGCTGCATGGGGACGGGGGTGTATGTCCGGTCAGCGTCGTCCTGGGTTGGAGGGTGGCGTGGTGTGGTGGGTGCTCCTGCTGGTGCCAAGTCCCTGGTTGAGACGGTGTCCACCCTGCCATTGCCGAACCTAATGTAAGCGTAGTTAATGGTTTGCATGAAGGAGGAACACCTGCTCAACCAGGGCTTCGGGCCTGTGTGTCCTTACATGCTTATGCAGAAGCACCGGTCCCGGGGACGTGAGCCATGCTGGGAATGACAATCCAGTCACCAACCTCCTGGGGAATGAGAACAGATGTTCGTGAGGGGTCTCATTGGTAGCCGTGCACAGCAGTGACCGAATGGCATGGTGCGTCTCGGGCAGGGCGACCTGCCAGAATTCAACAGCCCACCCTTTTGACCTGAGAGCCAGGAGCACTGCCTTCCAGGCAACCCCATTCTCACGTTCCACTTGCCCGTTGCCTCTTGGGTTATAGCTTGTCGTGCGACTAGTAGTGATACCCCTCGCCATCAGGTATTGGTGCAGCTCGTCGCTCATGAAACTAGACCTCCGGTCGCTGTGGATGAAGGTGGGGTAGACAAACATGGTGAAGATCTGCCCCTGGGCCCTGATGACAGTGGCCGTGGAGGTGTCCGGACAAGGGATGACGAAAGGGAAGCGTGAGTACTCGTTCACTACTGTGAGGAAGTAGATGTTTCGGTTTGTGGAAGGCAGGGGCCCTCTGAAGTCCATGCCGAGATGCTCGAAAGGCCGAGTAGCCTTTACAACGTGGGCCTGGGGGAGGTGGGTGGAAGAAGCGGAGTTTACACTCCACACAGACCCGACAGGCCTCGATCATGTCCCTGATGGTGAATGGCAGATTTCGGGACTTAACGAAATGGTACAACCGGGTGACGCCCGAATGGCAGAGGGACTCATGCAATGCCTGCAACTTGTCATCATGCATAGACACGCAGGTGCGAGGAGGGCATCGTGGGAGTCGTTAAACTTCCCGGGGTGGTACTGGATGTCGTAGCTGTAGGTTGCCAGTTCGACTCTCTAGCGCAGGATCTTGTCATTCTTTATCTTGCTCTTGTGGGAAGTGTTAAATATGAATGCCACAGCCCGCTGGTCCATAAGGAGTGTGAATCTCCTGCTGGCCAGGTAGTGGCGCCAGTGGCCGTCCGCGTCCACAATCGCCTGGGCCTCCTTTTGAATGGCGGAGTTCCCTAGCTCGAGCCATGGAGGGTCTTGGAAAAGAAGGTGACAGGGCGTCTCGTTTGGTTGAGGGTAGCAGCGAGGGCCACCTCGGAGGCATCGCTCTCCACCTAGAAGGGGAAGTCTTCATCCACAGCCTGCATCATGGCATCTGCGATGACTTGCCTGATGCGGGTGAAGGCTGCCTGTGCCTCAGGTGGGAGGGGAAAAGTTGTGGCTTGGGCCAGTGGGCGGACCTTTTCCAAGAAGCGAGGGACCCACTGCGAGTAATAAGAGAACAGGCCCAGGCACCTGCGGAGGGCCTTTAGCGTTGGGGGGAGAGGTAACTCCATTAATGGGCACATCCTTTCCAGATCTGGGCCGACGACTCTATGATGTACCCCAGGATGGCGAGGTGGGTGGTGCTAAACACACACTTCTCCTTGTTGTAAGTGAGGTTCAGCTCCTTGGCCGTCTGGAGGAATTTTTCCAGGTTAGCATTGTGGTCCTGCTGGTCATGGCCGCAGATCGTGACTTTATCCAGATTTGGGAACGTCGCCTTCAGCTTATGCCGGTCTACCATGCAATCCATCTCCCGCTGGAAGACGAAGACCCCGTTCGTGACCCCAAAAGAAACCCGGTGGAACTGATACAGGCACCCGTCTGCCTCAAAGGCAGTGTAGGGCTTGTCCTTCGGGTGATTATGGATTTGGTGATATGCTGACTTCAGGTCAATCGTGGATAAAAACCGGTAGCGGGCAATCACATTGACCATGTCAGCGATCCTCGGCAGTGGGTAGGCATCCAGCTGGGTGTACCGATTAATGGTCTGACTGTAATCCACGACCATCCTCAGCTTACTTCACCCTTTGACCACCAGGACTTGGGCTCTCCAAGGGCTGTTACTGTGCTCTATAACGCCCTCCGGCAGGAGTCGCCACACCTCTACCTTGATGAAGTCCCTGTCTGCAGTGCAATAGCGCCTACTTCTGATGGCGATCGGCTTGCAACCTAGCACAAGATGTGGGAAGAGCGCCGGTGGGGTGATGGGCAATGTGGAGAGGCTGCAGGTTGGCCGGGGCTGGTAGATTGGCGTGCTGTGCAATGTGAGTGGAGGTTGGGGCCCCCCAAAGGCAAGGGTGACACTTTGCAGGTGGCACTGGAAATCCAGGCCCAGGAGTAGTGCACAGAGTTTGGACATGACCAGGAGCCTGAATCCTGTTTAAGTCTCCCCTCCCGCCATTATATCGACCGAGCAGCGCCTGAGGGTACCAAAAGTCTTATCCTTGGTGGTGAAGGCGATCGAGCAGGTGGTGAGGTGGACCTTTAACCTGAGGGAGTGTACCATACTTGGGTGAACGAAACTCTTGGTGCTGCCACTGTCCAATGTCCATCATTGAGTGCCCAGGATCGTGGGGAATGTCCCTGGTCAGCGTGGTGGCGGCCAGATCATCTCGGAGTCAGAGTCATCGCTAACTGGAGGGATAAAGAGCGTCGATAGGGCGGCCTGATCATCACCCGTGTTGACCATGTCGATATCGGTCATGAGGTGCAGCATGCGGTAGCCGATGTCCTCCAGAGGCATGGGGCCCTTTGGTAGGGCAGCCTGGTCATCGCCCATGTTGACCACATTGCCATCGGTCGCTGGGTGCGGCATTCGGCAACTGATGGCACCCGGAGGCGTGGGGAGCGTCGGTAGGGTGGCCTGGTCATCGCCCGTGTTGACCACGTTATTTTCAACGTCATTGGGGGCCCTCCGTGTCGGGTGCTGCCTGCCCCAAGATGGCGGCAGCACATGGGGAGCCGCTGAATGGCTGGCATCCTTCCCCAGCCGTGTCCGCTGTGCCGGGGGAAGTGACGTCATCACGTCAGTTGGAAGTGACGTTGCTGTAGTTCTTGGCGAGAGCTGGTGCAGATGCTCGGGGCACATGCTGCGACGGTTGCTGGTGGGGCCGGATGTTGTGCAGTCGAAGTCGGGGAAGACTAAAGTCGTCGCAGGGACAATGGCACCATCCGGCACGCGCACGTGGGGGGGGGGTGGCGGTCCATGGGAGAGGTAGGGAAGTCATAGAGGGCCGCTGAGCTGCCAGCAGGTTTAGAGAGGCACACTTTTGCAAAGTGGCCTTTCTTGCTACATCGGGAACAATATAGGTTCCTAGCCAGGCAGTTTTGGTGCGATCGTTGATCTGACCCACACCAGGACCCACAGTACTTAAAGGGGCGCCTGCCGCATCAATGTTCTCCTCCCCAGCTCGGCCTGGGGCTGCAGCTGCAGTGTGAGAGGGCCATGAGGGAGCCTGGGGGAACCTGGAATCGAAGGCTTCGATGTGCTTCCAGGGTTTGGACCTCTTCCACAGTCCTGGTTAGGGCATAGATGTTGTCTTCCAGCAGCTTCGAGATCTGACGAAGGCGTCCCGGATCAGCCTCTCAAGCTCCTCTACATTTAGGCCCCGGTTCAGCCAGACACGGTTGGGCCAACTCTCGCAAGTGTCCCAGGTAAGACTCAGCCGTCTCCCCGGGTTGCTGGGCTCGGGTGTTGAGGAGGTACCTTGCACTTACCACATTTATGTGGGGCGTGTACAAGTTCTCAAGAGTTTCCATTGCACTCTTGTGCGTGGTGCAGCCTGTGGTTACCTGGAAAGCTCAGGGACCCAGCTTTGACCGGAGTAAGTCCAACTTCTTCCGATCAGAGTCCAGGATGTCGCCCTCATGTGTCTCAATGATTGACTCGACCGCGTGCTGCCAGATCTTGTCTGGGCTTCCAGGTGGCGTGGGTCGACCTTGAGGCTCCCTGCACACAGGAGTTTTTCCATGGCAGCCGTGGGAAAATTGTGTGGATTAAATTGTGATGTGCTGTTCGACAGAATCAGACACACACAAGGTAAAGACTGAACAACAGGCTTTAATCCACAAAAACCTCCACAGAGCCAGGCTGGCTGTGGCTGCAGCAACTCAGTGTGAGGCCTCGGGAGGTCAACGCAGGCTTATATCCCAGAAGGTGATTGACACCCGACCAAGTGGGACTTGATTAATTCAGGACGACTGATTGGCAACCGGCCAGGTTTTGTCCTGTCCCCTTACACTCCTGCAGGTACAGAGGTTGCCCCTGCAGTAGGCTGGTGGTATACCACCACATTTACACAACTGTTTAGGCAATGAAATGGAAATATATTTTTGCAATACTGATCGTCCAGGTATAGTGACAGCAATGAGAGAGTGACTGAGGACTAAGCTAATTATGTAAATTGAACATTGATCAAGGCTGGTATTTGTGATGGATGTGTACATATTGGTTAGTGGCAGATCGCACTAATCATCTCTGAGTAACGAACAGGACCTCTCAGGGATTTCTCCACAATTTCCACTCACTAGAAGTAGTTTGAGAAGAAGGAATCGCAGGCTTTCTGAATCCTAGAATAACTTTAACGTCTTGGTTTTTTTTTAGACATGCAGTACAGTAACAGGCCATTTCGGTACACGAGCCCGGGCTGCCCAATTAACCTACATCCCCTGGTACGTTTCGAATGGTGGGAGAAAACCAGGCCGCCCCCCCCCAGGAAAACCCACGCAAACACGGGAAGAATGTAAAACTCCTTACAGACAGCGTGGGATTTTAACCCTGTTCCCAATCCCTGGTGCTGTGCCAACCGTGCTGCCCATTCCATTTGATTTCTGCAGGAAGTTGATCAATCCAATCTCCAATTAAAAACCAACCACCACACTGATTCTAAAGCTCTTTCAGATTGTGGCATTTTTTCTGAGAACCATGGGATAATTTGCTGAGGTTCTATCTTTAAACATTAAAAATATATCACAATCTAGTACTTGCACTGTATCCATGTAGAACCATAGAGCATTACAGCCCAGAAATAGGCCCCTTCTAGCCTGTTCCAAACCTTTTTTTTTTGCCCAGTCCCACTAACCTCCACACTGTCCATTGCCCTCCTTACCTCTCCCATCCATGTCCCTGTCCAAATTCTTCTTAAATCTTAAAATCGAGCCTGCATTCACCACTTCAGCTGGCAGCTCATTCCACACTCCCATCACTCTCTGGGTGAAGAAGTTCCCCCTCATGTCCCCCCTAAACTTTTCCGCTTTCACATTTAACCCATGTTCTCTGGCTTGTATCTCACCCACCCTCAGTGGGAAAAGCCCACCTACATTTACTCCTCACAATTTTAAGCACCTCTATCAAATCACCTCTCTCAAATTCCCCTCTACGCTCCAGGGAATAAAGTTCTAACCTGTTTAACCTTTCCCTTAACTCAGTTCCTGAAGTCTGGACAACATCTGATAACCTTCCTTTAGTTAGGTGACCACAACTGCACACAATACTCCAAACCTGCCCTCACCGATGTCTTGTATCATTCCAACTCCTATATGAAGGCCAATATGACAAAATCTCTCTTTACAACCCTATTCACCTGTGATGCCACTTTCATGGAATTACGCATCTGTATTCCCAGATCCCTCTCTTCTACTGCACTCCTCCGTGCCCTACCATTTACCATCTATGTCCTTTCTTGACTTGTCCTTGCAAAATGCAACACCTCACACTTGTCTGCATGAATCGGAATTTATTAACACGAACAAGTCATGAAATTCAGTGTTTGTGGTAACATCATAGTGTTAACATTCGTATTATAACTATCTTACAATGTTACTATAAATAAAAATATTAATAGTACAAGAAAAGTAAGACAGTGTCTGTGGTTCATTGATCATTCAAGAATCTGATGGCAGCGGGGAAGAAGCTGTCCTTGGGCCGCTGAGCTCTCGTCTTTAGGCTCCTGTACCTTTTTCCTGATTTTAGCAGAGTGAAGAGGGTGTGGCCTGGGTGGTGGGGGTCTCTGAGGACGGAGGCTGCTTTTTTAATTGATGGAGTGAAGCCTGTAATATCGCAAGCCGAGTTAACAACCATCTGGAGTTTATTCCACTTTTTCAGCCCATTTGTCCAGCTACTCGAGAGCTTTGCCATTGAAATTGTTTATTATTAAGCACAGTAGTCTTGGTGGTTACCTTACAAATTGCGATTGTGTGAAATTGACTCAGGTTCTTTCACCTGGATCAAATGTCACTGTGTTGAACACATAATGCTATTGTCCAACTCTGCAATACTGACAGTATCCTGGTGTGGTGCAGGAGGCCACCTTCTGTCCGCTGTTGTTACTACCTTCTAATATCACGTTCCCACCAGGATAGAATATCTTATCCTCAAGATTTCATTTGCCAACCAATGAAAAGGAAGGCTTCCCTTACCAAAAAAAGGTTGGTGTTCTCACTAGTAAATTACCTTCCATAAAATATCCAAATTTGATTGAATTTGTGGTCGTAGTTTTGCTGCAATCCAACTATTACTAATTTGTGTTACTGTCTGATTTTAAAAAAGAATAATTAGACAGGCAACTCAAAACTGAGTGAACTTCAACAAAAGCTACCCTGTCACTTAACATAAAAATTTTCGAAAAACAAAATGCAAGTTAAAAATTGTCAGGTTAATGTGTGACTTACTGCGAAGAGTATTCAATTTCAGAAATGAGTGTTTGCCAATAATTTTGATGTAAGTAACATTTAATCTCAGCACAAGAATCTAAGGAGCAGAATTCTACATTTGGAAGGTTCTCAGAAGCAGAACAAGGAAGGAATTGTCGCTCAGCTGGAAGCAAGGGTCCAGGAACTGGAAGAATGTCTGGAGATTGAAGACAGGTAAGAGGTGACCTGGTCGCCCACCTTGCAACTTCAGTAAAAGGATATATGTCTGTCAGCTAATGTTTAGCATTGAAGTAAAAACATCGTCCCCTACAGATAGATTCGGTGGGTGGCAATTGCATTCCAACAATCCGTTGGGCAGTCTTCACTACCTGCTGCATGTCTACATGCTCTCAATAGTACATCTATAGAAATCCAACAGCACTTTGGGCCGGAGGCATCACTTCCTCATAGAGCCCAAAAAATAAAGACCAAATGAGATCATCAGAGATATGGACCCCCAGGAATTTGAAATTCTGGAACAGCTCCACCACCACTCCACTGATGTAAATCGGGACGTGCGAGTGGCTTCCCGCCCCTCGAAAATCCACAATGCAGACTGGATCAGGAGTAAAACTTCGTCACCAGTTGCACGCTTAAGGGAACCAGTTTATGTTCATAGATTTGTTCCAATTAAATGTTTAATTTGATTTGATTGATTAGATGTGATTCAGTCTGATGGATTCATACCCTCCACCTATATGGATATTGTAAAACCCAGCATGACAATATATCTTTGTCAGCAGAAGCATTCTCCCGCAGATGTAGTTAGGGAACAAATGTGTGCGGTGAGCTGGTTCAGCCTCAACAACGGTACAATTTACCATATGTACACACCTTTGGCTGACTGTTCACAAGTACTGATTCTCACCTTGCCCAGTTCCATTGACCCAGCATGAGGATTAAGATGTTCCCCATAACTATGAAAGCTTTCCTTCTGATTAAGATGCAGGTCACTCGACTTACAAGTTCTCTGTTAAATGTTCACTGATAACATTCTTGAGAAGTGACCTGGAACAGAAAAGAGCTGCTTAAATCCAAGCGGTTGTCACATATGTTCCAAATTGAATATCGATGCTGGAATCTTCTTGTCGTGAACACAGTTCAAATGTATTTTAAAAATCCTTTTCAGGGAAAGATCCACTCTGCAACTGAACAATCGTAAACTTGAAAGAAAGGCCAAAGAGTTAATGCTGCAAATAGATGACGAGCATCTCCAACTAACAGACCAGAAGGATCAGGTGGGTGGTACAGAGTGGAGAGTCAGGTGGGGGTCATCTATCTGACAGTGGGAGGCAAGTCCCTCTTTCATTTCTGGGGTTGCAACTCTAAGTCTTCGCTCACATCCCACTTTAAAGTAATCCAGAGTCCAAAGGGTTATACAAGATGATTTGAAGTAAGGATTAGCATTAAGTTGGCAGAGCATCATTTAAACCTGTGGTTCTCAACCTTTTTCTTTCCACTCACATCCCACTTTAAGTAATCCCTATGCCATTGATGCTCTGTGATTAGTAAGGGATTGCTTAAGGTGGGATGTGAATGGAAAGGGAAGGCTCTAGACCCAATTGTTACTGAAATATTTGGCTTGAGAAAAATTGTCCTTTGGAGTGATGAAACTGTGCACGTAACGAGTCACTGAG
Organism: Narcine bancroftii; assembly: GCF_036971445.1. Lineage (NCBI taxonomy): Eukaryota > Metazoa > Chordata > Chondrichthyes > Torpediniformes > Narcinidae > Narcine > Narcine bancroftii. The sequence goes on from NC_091482.1 coordinate 45,539,988, forward strand.
GGACGATTAGAACAGTGGTTTTCAAACTTTTTCTTTCCACCCACGTACCACCTTAAGCAATCCCTTACAAATCACAGAGCACCGATGGCGTAGGGAGTACTTAAAGTGAGATGTGAGTGAAAAGAACAAGGTTGGGAACCACTGATCTAAACTAATCTCTGTCGTGTGTTGCTTCAAAATGTTTTCAACTGGATTTGACGAGATGCGTTTTTGATTGACCTTGCAACTTTCTAGTTGAATCTCCAATTGAAACTTTCTAGTTGAATCTCCGATTGAAACTTTCTAGTTGAATCTCCGATTGAAACTTTCTAGTTGAATCTCCGATTGAAACTTTCTAGTTGAATCTCCGATTGAAACTTTCTAGTTGAATCTCCGATTGAAACTTTCTAGTTGAATCTCCGATTGAAACTTTCTAGTTGAATCTCCGATTGAAACTTTCTAGTTGAATCTCTGATTGAAACTTTCTAGTTGAATCTTCGATTGAAAGCATTGAAGAGGCAAGTGGACGAAGCGGAGGAAGAAGTGGATCGCCTGGAAAATGCAAGAAGGAAGTTGCAGAGAGAGTTGGAGGAACAAGTGGAAGCCAATGAAGAGCTCCAGGGGCAAATGAATTCACTCAAGAAAGATCTCAGGTAGGTTTGCATCTGCTTACAGAATGGAACTATTTGCCAGTCGTGCGTGGAAATTGCTCCGCGATGGTTTTGGAGTTGAAACAACTTTGCCCAATCACCGAATGATGATCATTATTATAAAGGGCAAGGACTTCAAGGTTTGAGGTTCTGAGACTGAGATCAGTTCATTAAGGCCGAGTTCAAGTCAGAAACACTGACCATTCTTTTTCTCCCACTGACGCTGCTCGAGTTCCTTCCAGATTGTTCATTGCGCTATGCAAACCATGACGTTTGAAGGAAGCTGTAATGATGAGGGATGGGCTGGAGAGAGTGGGGTAGACCTGAGAAGGGCAGGTGAAGAGAAGCAATTTAAAAATGCAAATGCTGGAAATCGGAAATAGAAGCAAAAAAATGCTGGGAAAAAATTCTCAGCAGATTGGCAGCATCTGTGGAAAGAGAAACAGATGAGATGTGTTGGGTCCCAAGACTCTTTGTTAGAATTGGGAAAGAGAAAAAGCATGTTTGTTTGCAGGGCGGAAAAGATGGGAGAGGGATGTGTAGATAAGCAAGAATTTCTCCGACAGGCCGGCACGGTTGGCGTAGCGGTGAACACAACACTGTTACAGCGCCAGCAACTGGGACCTGGGTTCGAATTCGGCGCTGTCTGCAAGGAGTTTGTATGTTTCTCCCGTGTATGCATGGGGGGGGGGGGTTGAAGGTCAGTTGGATGTAATTGGGCTGCATGGGCTTGTAGGTCGAAAAGGTCCGTTATTGTCTAAATTTAAATTTAATTTCATTCGAGAAGGTGAGATCAAGTGCGTTAATGTGGCAGTTAGAAGCAGATTATATAATTAAGCAAGAAAGTCTGCAGAAGCTGGATTTGAGTGCAACTCACAAACGTACTGGACAAACTCAGTAGGTCGCACGGCACCCACAGGAAGTAAAGGGTAGTCCATGTTTCGGGCCTGAACCCTTCCCGAGATGTCGACTGCTTTTTAATTTTATGGATGCTGAGTTTCTCCATCACTTTTGTGTGGAGACAGATTATGATTCTTTGTCGCTGTTATGTCCTGCTGGTCACAGCCCTGCAGATGTGCCCACAAGAACAGGGCCTGGAGGAGGTAAGTCCTCTGTGTACTCCTGAGGCACAGTCAGGAAACTGTCTTGTGGTCAATGGAGAGGCTTAGCAGTTGGAAAGTGTGTGGAATTCAAGCAGAGACACTGCTCTCGATGAACTTGGAGATTCACTGACCTCCTTGTTACCGCCGTCAAATGCAGAAAAGATCAGCAGGAGCCTGGAATGTTCCATGGGCTGGGAACCTGAGGTGAGTGGAGCTGTAACCTTCCAGAGTAAAGCACCCAAGACACACATAATGTTGCAGGAGCCACAGATCCTGGTGAGGGCAGAGTATGTAGTTTCTGGCCCTCAGACAGCATGGTTTCAGAGAAGTTCTTACTGTGGCCTGGCTGTTTTCTGTGTAAATAGGAACTGCAAATTTTGTACTCGTGAGGGGGAAATCTTTCAAGTTGCACTAATATTGTCACTTGGGGATTTTACGCTGGAAGGATAATGGGGATGAATTTCCCTCTGGGGTCTCCGATGTCCAGAGAAGTGTGCAAAATTACTCGACTTGTGAAGCTGGTTTTGAACAATACAAAGTCATTTTACTCAGAATTGTGTAATGAAATTACACACCCATGCTCTGTTTTCAGTAAATATGCCAATGGAATTTAATATCTTTGGTCTGATTGTAAGGATGTGGGAGTCAGATTCTCCTTGGGGAATTCTGTCACGGTGCCGGAGTCTATTGTCAGTGCTGTAAAGAAGTGAAAGCTGTGGATTTTATACTCAGCTTATACAGTTAAAGAACCTTAATCTCAACAGCTATTGAAACATTGGGAAAGATACTTTATTCCTCATTTTTTTTTAAATTAGGAATGGTTATTTTTCTTTTGCAAGCAAAGATCGGTTCTAGTGTTACACCTGAAGTCAGAAAATTATTTGTGGGGAAGGAATATTTGTGTCTGGAGTGAAATGTTAAGGAAGACAATTGTGTAACAGGAAAGAACCTTGCTGCCATCTCCACAATAAGGTATAGGATACACTGAAAGTTTATGGTCTTATGATCAGAAGAAGTAGATTTTAAGTAGAAGTTGTCGGGTGACCTGTGATAGACAAACGTGCTAGGTGCGCAGCATCCATGGGAGGGAAAGGGGAACCAAAGTTACGGGCCTGAGCCCTTTGTCAGGAATGTGGAAAATCAGGCAGACTAACAGCTGAGATGTCATCCGTAGGTACAGGTGGGAGAGCAGGACATCCTAAAGGTTAAGCTCCAGGTGGTGAAGAAGGCGAATGCTTTGTTGGTGTCATATCGAGAGGAATAGGATACAAGAGCAGGGAGGCTTTACAAGGCCCTGGTGAGGCCTCACGGAGTACGGGGGACAGTTTTGGGCTCCTTATTTAAGAAAGGAAGTGCTGGAAGTGGAGAGGGTTCAGAGAATATTCGCAAGAATGATTCCTGGAATGAAGGGATTAGCATTTGAGGAACATTTGATGGCTCTTGGACTGCACTCCTTGGAGTTCAGAAGAATGAGGGGGGACCTCATAGAAGAATGTTGAGAGGTCTGGACAGAGTTATTTTTCCCATTGTAGGTGAGACTAGGACAAGAAGGCACAACTTCAGGATTAAAAGACATCCATTTAAAAAAGAGTTATGGAGGAATTTCTTTAGCCAGAAAGTGGTGAACCTCTGGAATTTGCTACCACAGATGGCTGTGGAGGCCAGGTCATTGGGTGTCTTTAAGGCAGAGGTATCTGAATGGTCAGGGTTTCAAAGGTTATGGGGAGAAGGCAGGGAAGTGGGGCTGAGTGGGAGATGAAATGGTGTAGCTGACTCAAAGGGCCCAATGGTTATGGGGAGAAGGCAGGGAAGTGGGGCTGAGTGGGAGATGGAATGGTGTAGCTGACTCAAAGGGCCCAATGGTTATGTGGAGAAGGCAGGGAAGTGGGGCTGAGTGGGAGATGGAATGGTGTAGCTGACTCAAAGGGCCCAAAGGTTATGGGGAGAAGGCAGGGAAGTGGGGCTGAGTGGGAGATGGAATGGTGTAGCTGACTCAAAGGGCCCAAAGGTTATGGGGAGAAGGCAGGGAAGTGGGGCTGAGTGGGAGATGGAATGGTGTAGCTGACTCAAAGGGCCCAAAGGTTATGGGGAGAAGGCAGGGAAGTGGGGCTGAGTGGGAGATGGAATGGTGTAGCTGACTCAAAGGGCCCAATGGTTATGGGGAGAAGGCAGGGAAGTGGGGCTGAGTGGGAGATGGAATGGTGTAGCTGACTCAAAGGGCCCAAAGGTTATGGGGAGAAGGCAGGGAAGTGGGGCTGAGTGGGAGATGGAATGGTGTAGCTGACTCAAAGGGCCCAATGGTTATGGGGAGAAGGCAGGGAAGTGGGGCTGAGTGGGAGATGGAATGGTGTAGCTGACTCAAAGGGCCCAAAGGTTATGGGGAGAAGGCAGGGAAGTGGGGCTGAGTGGGAGATGGAATGGTGTAGCTGACTCAAAGGGCCCAAAGGTTATGGGGAGAAGGCAGGGAAGTGGGGCTGAGTGGGAGATGGAATGGTGTAGCTGACTCAAAGGGCCCAATGGTTATGGGGAGAAGGCAGGGAAGTGGGGCTGAGTGGGAGATGGAATGGTGTAGCTGACTCAAAGGGCCCAATGGCTTTATTGCTCCTTGTAATCTTACAGTAGAAGAGAAAGAAACTGAGTAGTGATGTGGGAGAGGGCAGGAGGCTAAGAAGGGTGGCTCTCTGATAGGGGAAGGAATGTACTCTTGTCTTTGGCATGCCTGTAGAGCTCTGGGGCAGCTACAACTGACCACGTGGGGACCTGCCCAGCTGTATAATTTCTGTACAGTGCAGCCTGACACCCCTAGCCATCTGCTCACCGACAGCAGCAAAGTGATGGAAGCTGCTGTGGAGAGTGCTCGCAATGAATTCCAGCCTCCACCTCGCATCTTCGGAACTGATACATGGTGCCATCAAGGCAGAATTAGGCTGACTATCTGACAGGAATAGGCTGACAGAGTAGAGATGGGAAAGTTGTTTCCCACAGTAGGGAGTCTCGGACAAGAGGGAACAACGTGAGGATTGAAAAGGAGCCTGTTTAAAAAATAAATACTTTAGTCAGAGAGGGCGAACCTCTGGAATTTAATGCACTGTGGAGGCGGACATCAGTGAGACGCTGGCTGCTGTCATATCCAACACCAAAGGACGTGGCAGTCACCTTGGGAAGCCACTCATCCTTGACCCCGGGGCTTCCTGGCTCATCTTCTTCAACTGCTCCCTCGCTGTGGGGGAGAAGTGGAGAATTAATCCACAGCATCCCAGAACAAGAGGATAACTAGGGAAAAGGAGAGGACCATTCAAGAAAGAAGAAAATATGCTTGGAGTCAGAAGAAAGGGGCAAGGAACTAATGAGTACTTTATGTGGAACATACCAAGAAGGATGGTAAATATGGTAGAGAGGGTGAATGCAGCATGGAGAATGCGAATGTGTTTGGACATTTTGAATTCAAGAAAGAGGTGATGTTGGATCTTCAGAAGAGCAATAAAATGGTTGTGCCCACATAGTCAGATGGGATATATCCCCAGGTATTGAAAGAGGCCAGTGAGGAGATTGCTGGGGCCTTGACAGTATGTCTTCAAGAGGTGAGGCCGTAGAAGAAAGTACAGAGAAAATGAAAGAACAACGACTGGAAGATCTCACCAGGTGAAGAGGGCCTCCCAGCAAGCTGTGACATCCCTACAACGACGTTGTTTTGCGACTTTAGTCGCAGCCTGAAAAATGGAATGCAGTAGCTTCGTCTAGGGGTTTCACAACAATATTTGAGAAGAGGGGGGGGGGGCGGTGGAATCTTTCCTATATTTCTTTTTTTCTTCTATGTATGTAATCAAGTATTATCTTTACACTGGATTTTAGGATATTTTTGACACAAGAGATTAGTGAGGAGCTGGGGACTGATGAAGGGGAAATATCTTGGAGATTTGAATTGGGAGGACTATACTTTTCCAAATTTCGAGAATTATTATAAAGTGACCCAATTACAATCTCTTTCTTCTCCTTTTGAGGAAGGAGAAAAAGTGATTTGGGCTAATATAGAAATGAATAAAATAGGTGAGTAAATAAGAAGGCCGTTGGTACAAAAGAAATTGACCCCATTTATCTTGAATAATATAAATTTTATTAACTGATCAAGAAAAAAAGGAATAAAATCTATTAAAGATTGTTAACAAGGCAGATATAGTATGAAAAATATAACAAATGTTAGATACAGAAGGATACGTTATAATTTTATACACTAGTTATATAGTATACTGATAAAGCTTAATAGATTGAAGTCAGACAGTTCAGAAAAGTGCTTTTTGCTGTCAACAGGATTTCGATATGCTTATATACTTTACATGGATCAAATTCAAATTCCTTTTAGACCAATTAATAGATTTATTTTTCAACAGGTATAGAGAAATATGAAGTTGTATATCTTTGGAAAAGAATACATATAATTTTTGATATGATAAATTTCTGAGAATTTGGTTTTCATATATGTAAAAAAATTGGTGTTATAATTTTATAGATAACATGTCAATAGGTTAAAATATGAGGGGAAGAAGCTGTTCTTGTGCTGCTAAGTGATCATCCTCAGGCTCCTGTAACTTTTTCCCGAGGGTAGCAGAGTGGAGGGCATGGCCTGGGTGGTGGGGGTCTTTGAGGATAGAGGCTGCTTTTTTAAGACACTGCCTCATGTAGATGTCCTCGATGAGTGAAGACTGGTGCCCATGATGTTGCAGGCTGAGTTCACAACACTCTGGAGTTTTTTTTCTTGTCATGAGTGTTGGCACCTCCTTACCAGACAGTGATGCACCAGCCAGAACGTTCTCCACAGTACTCATGTAGTTTTCAAGAGTCTTCAGTAACATACCAAATCTCCTCTAACTCCTCACAAAATATAGCCGCTGGCGAGTCTCCTCCATGATTGCATCGTCATAGAGGCTCTGGAACAGATCCTCAGAGATGTTAACACCCAGGACTACTTGACCCTCTCCACCACTGAGCCCTCGATGAGAACTGGATCGTGTTCTCCTGACTTCCTCCTCAAGTCCACAATCATCCCCCTGGTTTTGCTAATGAGTGCAAGGTTGTTGGTGCAACACCACTCAATGAGCTGATCTCTCTCCCTCCTATACACTTCCTCATTGTCGTTTGTGATTCTGCCGACGACCATGATGTCATCAGTAAATTTGTAGATAGCGTTGTAAAGTGGGACCCATAGGATAGTTTGGATGCAGAATTGGTTGGCTCATAGGATAGATGCGAGAGGGTGTTCTCCTCGATGGAGCCTGTGACCAATGGTGTTCCCAAGTGATTGGTGTTGGGACCCTGGTCGTTTGTGAAAATGTAGTACAGAAATGGCTTGGTTGAAAAAGTAAGTGGGTAGTAATTTTGCAGAGGACACAAGGATTGGAGGCATTTTGGACAGAATAGAGGGCTATCAAATAATACAACAGAATATTGATCAGCTACAGATATGGACAGAGAAAAGACAGATGGAGGTCAATCTGATCAAGTATGAGGTTTTGCACTTGAGGAGGTCAAATGTAGGGGCCGACAGCATCGAATCCACGCTGCTGAAGATCCAACTGTGCTGGGTAGGTCACGTCTCCAGAATGGAGGACCATCGCCTTCCCAAGATCGTGTTATATGGTGAGCTCTCCACTGGCCACCGTGAGAGAGGTGCACCAAAGAAGAGGTACAAGGACTGCCTAAAGAAATCTCTTGGTGCCTGCCACATTGACCACCTCCAGTGGGCTGATATCGCCTCAAACCGTGCAACTTGGCGCCTCACAGTTCGGCAGGCAGCAACCTCCTTTGAAGAAGACTGCAGAGCCCACCTCACTGACAAAAGACAAAGGAGGAAAAACCCAACACCCAACCCCAACCAACCAATTTTCCCCTGCAACCGCTGCAACCGTGTCTGCCTGTCCCGCATCGGACTTGTCAGCCACAAACGAGCCTGCAGCTGACGTGGACATTTACCCCTCCATAAATCTTCGTCTGCGAAGCCAAGCCAAAGATATACAGTTAATAACAGGACTCTTAAAAGCATTGTGGTGCAGAGTGGTCTGGGGGATCCAGATCCATAGCTGATTCAAAGTGGCCACACGAGTAGCTAGCTGGTAGAACGGTGTGGTATTTTTGCTTTATAAGTGTAAGGAAGTCACGTTGCAGCTTTTTAAAACTTCTGATTTGCGCGCATTTCGGGTTGCCCCATTATTGGGAAGGATGTGGAGGTTCTGAAAGGGTAGAGTGAGGTTCACGTGGATGCTGCCTGGATTAGAGGGTGTGAGCTGTGGGGAGAGAGTAGAAAAATTGCATAGTTCATTTGTGGCTACTGAAAAACACATTTTTACTTTTTTTTTATTGACAGACGTAAAAATTCAGCGGCGAAGGTTTCATCCTCAGTTCTAAATGATTATGATTGTTATGAGAGTACAGATGAAGACAGCATCTATGACTCAGAGTTTACACCATCCAGGGAAGGTCATTTGTAAACTCACATGATGCTTAACGACGAGGCAAAGGGAAGAGGAATTTCATGGGCTAATTAATATATCTTTCCAAAATGACAAAATTAACTCTATCTGATGTGACGTGCTCCTAAATTTTAGTTGTGAAACCCTTCGTAGTTTGGCAAGTGGAAGCGTCCTTGATGTAGACTTTATTGGGGGGCACTGGGCAAAGTGGCGACTCTCTGTCTGCCTTACGATGGAGCATGTTACATTCTAAATGTAGGAATTATGTGGTAATAATGAACCTTGACCTTTATTGCTGCTTCACTGTATAACTTGCTGGGTTTGAGTATTTGGAGCCATTTAAAGAATGAACTGAAGGTCATATTTCACTGTTCACTCATTTTGCAGAGAATTTAAAACATTAACAAAAAAAAAACTGGCAGTTAGATTTTAAAGGGTGTGTAAATAAATTTACACCAGAGATTTTTTTTCCCCTTTATAATTTTAAATCTTACAGTGCCAACAATGTCTGTGGTTTCCTTGCTAAATTTTGTGTTCTGAAGATATTTAGAGAGAAAAAAAAAATCACCCTTGGTCACTAGATGGATACATCTGAACACTAGGTACCATTGATTTGCGTGCTCATCTCTAATCTGTGCGCGCACGTACATGTGCCTGGGCTCACGTGGGAGAGCGTGGGCATGAGAATGCACAGGTTTGCGCGAGGGTGCTTGTGCGTGTGAACATGTATGAATGTGCGTTTGTATGATCAAGTCTGTGAGCTTGTAGGTGTCTGTTCATTTGGGTACCCGTGTCTGGGTGCGTATGTCCTGTCCACATGTGTGTGTCCACCGATGTGTATATGAATGTGTGTGTGCTTGTGCTGTCTGTTTCACTATCTACCAACGTGGCAGCACAACTGGAATTGGGGGAGAATTTACCCTCAAAGGACAATTAGAAGTTGCAGACTTTTCCACCAATGGAACCATGTTGGGCATTTGTGGTCCAGCTTGTTCACGGTTGTGGAGTGATATTTTAATGAGGGTGTACATCTCAAATTCAATTGGTTATTTGAAATCCCTGTCCCACAAAATGGATGTTTAAGTTCAGCAACCTGCATCTACCCCGCACACTGAAAGGGTAGAGTGAGGTTCACGTGGATGCTGCCTGGATTAGAGGGTGTGAGCTGTGGGGAGAGAGTGGAAAAATTGCATAGTTCATTTGTGGCTACTGAAAAACACATTTTTACTTTTTTTTTATTGACAGACGTAAAAATTCAGCGGCGAAGGTTTCATCCTCAGTTCTAAATGATTATGATTGTTATGAGAGTACAGATGAAGACAGCATCTTTTTTGTTAATGTTTTAAATTCTCTGCAAAATGAGTGAACAGTGAAATATGACCTTCAGTTCATTCTTTAAATGGCTCCAAATACTCAAACCCAGCAAGTTATACAGTGAAGCAGGATGATGGCGAGTCCGTTGAAGTTTTTGATGGAGGCTGCAGCCTTACATTTTGAGTCCATGTCTCTGGGTTTTCTGAGTCTGGGGAGACCCTGCAGGTCTATAGCTGGCCCCAACAAGAACCACGGCAGGTCTAATAAGCAAACCAATAGGAAGTAGGAGCCACTATCCATCTCTGCAGTTTTCCCCACGTCTCTTCACATTTCACCATCCCTCTGCCTCCTGCCCCTCTGCATGATAGCTATTAACCCCAGCAATAACAGACACTGGACCATGACCATCCCCGCTCTAAGTCCTTTCCCTTGAGCCACAACCAGCCAAGTCCACCGCTTTCCTTCAATCCCCACGTCGAAAGTCCAACCCCAGCTAGCCTTGGCTTTCCAGGGACATGCACGTCTGTCTGGGAACAGCTGTATCCATGAATCCACATGAGCCTTCGGGAATGCAGTGATCTGGTTGGCCAACCCTCCTTGGCTTCTTCTCCATCTCCCTCAATCAATCTCTGCCCACATTTGAGGGATAAGGATGTGAAAAGATCTCCAGGAATATCATTGCTTTGTGGAGGGGTAAACAACAATGGAGGTGGGGGGGGGGGGGGGGGTGGTAAGAGAGACGTTTGGAATGGTCAACAATTAGGCAGTGTGTTCCTCTCCTGTGTTGTCCAAAAATCAATCTCATCCAAAAACTGGAAGAAATTTGCAATAGTTTTACTAATGCAGTTCCCTTAAATTATGCCTCGACTTCTTTTTACAAAAGGATGCCTTTTTCTGAATATTTCTTTTTATTGTGTAACAAACATTTGATTGTTTAAATCTTTCTTAAAGTGTGGACAACACTGACATTGGTTGTTCCTAGTGATGGTAACCCTGTTATTCAAAATAGATCTGACTTTTTATTATATGTGTAAGTTACTCAATATTATTTTAATTTGCATAACAAGAAAGTTTTATATCTATAAATATATTGTATAAAATGCTGATTTTTATCATGTCATGTACAAAGGAAGTTAGATTAAAGCACGAGTGACAATCAGTAAAGTGTGATGTATCTGCAGACATTTAACATGATTTTTTTGTAACAGGAAGAAATGTTTTTGTCTTAAACACCACTGTTGCCTAATGTGTTATTATGCAACGACTACCGTTTGTCATTTGGATATTAGAAGCGTCCATTGTTTTGAAACTCTCAAGCTACCTCCATGCAGAAGAAGCTGTAAAACACCACTTATAATAAATAAAGTTTTCAAACCATTCTTAATCATGGCTTTGTCTGTACATTTGGTAAAAAACCAAATTCTTTGAATGATGCTGTGAACAATAAGTTGCCAACAATTCTTCCCAGCTATGTAAAGCATCTTTATTAAAACCTCTTGGTTAAGTATTAACTTTTTTTAAAATTATTTTATTTATAAATTTTAAACCACAATATTAATTACATTTTATGAAATTCAAAAATTATTTCAGAAAGTTAGACATGAATTTCAGTAAGGCTTTCGATAAGGAAGGTTGGTGAGGAAGGTTCAGGCACTAGGGATTAATGTTGAGATAGTCAGAAGTGTTCAACGGTGGCTAGAAGGTAGATACCAGAGAGTCATGGTGGACAACTGTCTGTCAGGATGGAGGCTGGTGACGAGCGGTGTGCCTCAGGGATCGTTGTTGGATCTTTTGTTGTTTGTCATTTACAGTAATGATTTGGATGATGGGGTGGTAAATTGGGTGAGTAAATATGCAGATGATACGAAAATAGGGAAAGTTGTGGATAGTGAGGATGGTTTTCAGGGACTGCAGAAGGATTTGGACTGCTTAGAAGAGTGAGATAAAAGGTGACGGATGGAGTTTAATGTAGATGTGTGAGGTGCTTCATTTTGGGAAGAATAACCAAAATAGGACATATGCAGTGAAGGGGAGGGCATTGAAGAATGCAGAGGAACAGAGAGATCTTGGAATAACAGTTCATTCTTTGATGGTGGATTCCCATGTAGGTAGGGTGGTGAAGAAGGCCTTTTGGTATGCTGGCCTTTATAAATCATAGCATTAAATTTAGGAGCTGGGAGGTTATGTTGAGACTGTTCAGGGCATTGGTGAGGCCAAATTTGGAATATTGTGTGCAGTTCTGGTCTCCAAATTATAGGAAAGATATCAATAAGGTAGAGAGGGTGCAGAGAAGATTTACTAAAATGTTGCCTGGATTGCAGTATCTAGAATACGGAGAAAGATTGAGTAGACTGGGTCTTTATTCATTGGAGTGTAGAAGGTTGAGAGGGGATTTGATAGAGGTATATAAAATTATGAGGGGAATAGATAGAGTAGATGTGAATAGGGTCTTCCCCTTGAGGGTAGGAGAGATTGGAATGACGGGTCATAAGTTAAGGGTTAGGGGGCAAAACTTTAGAAGCTTTTTCACTCAGAGAGTGGTGGCTAAGTGGAATGACCTTCCGGAAGAGGTGCTTGCAGCAGGGTCAATTTTGTCAATTAAGAGGAGGTTGTTTGAGAACATGGATGAGAGGGGGTTGGTGGGTTATGGACAGAGAGTAGGTAGGTGTAACTAGTGGAGTTTCCTTTAAATTGATGCGGACTAGAAGAGCTGATATGGCCTGTTTTCATACTGTAATTGTTATATATATGGTTATATGTGGTTTATAAGAAAAAAACCCTTCTCTTCCCACCTCCCCCCCCACCATCTTCCTCCCCACCCCCCCCCCCAAAACCCCTAGAAAGTAAAAAGAAAAGTAAGAAAAAAAAGATTGAAGAAAGAAGTACTGGAGAAGGGTTTATATCATAAAGTCTAATATTGCTGGTTTCCACCAAGTGAGGTCTTGAGAGAGTTTATCAGAAGTACAAACCCACATTTTCTAAATATTGGTGTCATATTTTCCAAAGCAAATGGTATTTATTTTGTAAACTATAAGTAATTTTCTCTAATGGTATACAGCTATGAATTTCTGCGCATCACCTTCCAATACCTAAATCTGTATCTGACTTCCATGATATTGCTATACATTTCCTAGAAACTTCACAAATTCAATTTGATACATAGTAATTTTAATTTGGGTGTTATATACTCAAAAAATAACATTAGATCCTGTGTGAACTTGCCGCTTGTAATCTGTTCCAAAAAAATTACCAACATCATGTATTAACAATATGTCAGTTATTTGGCCTGTTTAATTCTTGCATCAAATAACAACTAGTCAAAAATTAGTTTTTTGAATAACATTTTTCATGTTACTACTGTATGCATCACAGGCTTGTTTGGGAATTCAAGTGCCCAGAAGCGCAGAAGGCAACAAACATAGCCAGGACTATCACAGGCTCCAACCTCCCATCCATTACAGACATCTACGTAAGGCGCTGCCTCAAGAAGGCTGCCAGCACCATGAAGGATCCTCACACCCTGGTCCCAACCTCTTCTCACTGCTTTCTTCAGGTAGAAGTTACAGAAGCTTGAAGACCAGCACCACTAGGTTCAAGAACAGTTTCTTTCCAACAACCACCAGGCTCTTGAGCTACCCCTTTTTACACTAATCAGTGACTACTCCGACACCACAAAAGGACCGTGCAATATTGCGAGTCACTTTTTTGCACTAGGATTATTGTAAATATTTATTTTTTATTTATTGTGTAATTAAGTATTTATGGTCTCTTCTTAATTTAGTTAAGTAGACTATTTTTTTTAAACAAAGGAACTGCCCAGTTGCAGCAAGGAAGAATTTCAGTGCATATGTACATTGAACAATGTGTATGACAATAAACGAGTCAAATCAAGTTTATTGTCATCTGATTGTACAAGTACAACTGGACTTGTACAATTGGTGTTCTCCGGTGCTCAGTGCAAAACACGCAGACACACCACCGGACATTACACACATGCAGACAAACAATACATATGCAGGACAAATACTTTATCTATAAAAATAAATAAATATTGTTTCATGAATATATGAGAGTCTCAGAGGGTCAGGGCGAGCAGTTCCTTGGGTCATTCACATGCTCACTGCCTGTGGGAAGAAGCTGTTCCTCAGCCTGGTGGTGCTGGTTCTGATCCTCCTGGATCTCTTCCCTGATGGCAGCAGGTGAAAGGTGCTGTGTGCAAGGTGGAAGTGGTCCTCAATGATTTTGCACGCCCTCTTCAGACCACGATCCCAGTCGATCACGTCGATGGTGGGGAGAAGAAGACTCCAGTGATCCTCTCTGCCACTCTCATGGTCCTGTGGATACTCTATCTCACCGTGAACAATCCTTTGCCTTGCTTCATACAATATTACCAACATTCAGGAATGTAATGATGTAATGGACATGACTTTATTGTCATATACATAAGTACAATGTACAGATGTCCTGAAATTCTTACTTGTTGCAGCCACACAGCATGTAAGATACACCAACCACAGTTGTATAAATTAAATTGCCACAATATGCCAAGACAGAAAAAGACATCAAAAATATAAAAGCATAGATAAATAAATCTTCACAGTTATAGTTAGTGCAGATAAAGAGTGATGTTTCAGTAGTGCAGACAATCTTTTGGTGGCCCTGAAGTAACTTTATGGGAAGGTTAGTATGGGGAGGTTCAAGAGCCTGATAGCTATTGGAGGAAGCAACTGTTTTTGAACCTAGAGGTACTGGACTTCCTTATGATTGAGGCGGTGCCTCATATAGATGCATTCAGTGCATGGGATATCAGAGACTTGGCTCGGTTTGCCACTTGGTGCAACCTCTGTGTTCCTGAGCACTCGAGTTTCCAAACCAGGCCGTGGTCTGAATATTTTCCACGGTAAATAAAATAGGCTTGCTGGAGGAACTCGACAGGTCGACACTTGGTGGGTTTTGCTCCAGATTCCAGCATCTGCAGTCTCTCAAGCGTCTCTGCTTTCTACAGATCACCTGCAGAAGCTTGAAAGATTTCTGGACAGCATGCTGATTGTCCATGTGCTTTCTTCATCACACCTCGATGTGCTAGCATCTGGAGTGATCCTCCAATGTGCGGACTCCCAGCAGCGTGGTACTAATCCTCACCACTGCTGCCCTGCCAAAAAAGGCAGATAAGTGGTTCCTTCAGCCTCTCCTTCTAAAATCTGCAAGATCGCCTTAGTCCTGAGAGCAAGACAGTTGCTCTGGCAGCACACGACCAGACTCTCGATCTCCCTCCTGTATTCTGATTCATTTCCTTTCGTCAGTGAATGTATCAAATATATTGAAGCTGAACTCGTCTCTGCAATCATGTATGTTCAGGGAATAGAGCAGGGTACTCATCACACAGCCCTGGGGTGCTGCTGTGTGAATGGTCAGTGTGGAGGAGGTGATGTTGCCGATCGGCATTGATTGGGGACTGCCGACGAGGAAGTCGACGATCCAGTTGCAAAGGGATGGACTGAGTCCCAAGTCCCTGAACTTCATCATTAGACTGAGCTGTGGTCAATGAATGATCTGGTGTTGGTTTTCTCGTGATCTAATATTATTGTTAGCAGGTATTGACTTTTTGATAAATGTCTGCAAGGACAGATTCCACTGGACAACAAATTTTTTCTAAAGGGTGGCTTCCAGAAAAAAAAATTGGGGATTATGATAGACAATTTCAAGCTGAACACACATATAATTTCAAATTTGCTGTGTCACATCAGAAGTTGGAGAAACATGAAATGAACTTTTATTGAATTTAGCCAGTCTAATCGCATAACGATGCTGTCACATTGCGTTCGTTCAACTGACCTAAAAATGTTTTGCGGCTAATTTCCATTTGTACTCAGCATCTGATGCCTCTCGGGTCAGTGTCCAACAACAGTCAGCCAGCACTGATGGATTCCAGTTGCCCTGAATCTGCGTTTCCATGGTCACAATGTCCTGGTGAAACCTTTCACCATGTTTGTCACTGACTGCACCCAGAGGTCCAAGTGCGAATGGAGAAAATGAATTTTCAATGATATGTTGCAATTCAGGGTTCAGTTGGCTTGAAGTCCATTTAAAATATTGGCAAGAAATCACAGAAATAGGTTATATCTAAAAAATGTTATGGGATTGGAAAATTTTAAGGGGATTTTTGTGATCAGCAGCCCAAAATCCCCCCACCAATGCAAAATCAATGAAGCAAAATCTTCATTGCTTCATTGTCCAGTGTTATTTGTGAAATACATCCTCAAAATCGATAGAAATTGTGGTAATTTTCCTCCAAAGACGTGTTCTAAATAAAGTTATCACATCTCATTTATCGAACCGAGGCCACTTAAAAGTAATTTGAATAAAATGAGTCAGTAATTCTAACTCATAATCAGTTTTCCATACACCAGGAATAATTATTTTTTATTATTCTTTACAAGCAGTAAAAACACTATCGATTGATACTTAATCTATTCTAAATTTGCACGTCTTGATGAGGTTTTCTCCATTGTTGAGAGGTTTGGAGAGGGGTTTCTCTGGGTGTTTTCCCACGTGGACTATCTCATTCTGCACACACTTGCTTTGGCGGCCCTCTCCTGCACCCTCCATCAGAGGGCAGCCTGGTCAAGTGATCAGGCAGTCGGAACACAGACAAAGAAGGACTCGGGCCCGAGATGTCGGTGATATATCTTTACCTTCATTGGACACTGAGAGACCAGCTGAGTTCCCCCAGCATTTCTGTGTTTTGACTACAATCACAGGGTCTGCAGACTTTGTGTTTCACAACAAGCTATCGAGCAGGATCCAATGAAAGAAGTGGAAGGAAAGCTTTTCATTCATAACTTGATATTCTCGATAAATGGTTCCTTTTCTCTTCACAGATGCAGCCTGACCCTCTGAGTCCCTCCAGCTTCTCCTGTTCACATTGATTCAGTAGGATGCCTTTCACATCATTTCAAATTCTAGTTTATTATCTTTTAATTGTATAAATAACGACAGTCCTCAGTATAAAAACATGCACATTTTGCCCCTTTCTCATATGTACATGTGGCAATAATCCTGAACCATCTTGTTCCTTCTGTCCTTCACCTCTCCCTGATGGTCCCCGTCACCACCATTAACTACTGACCCACTTATCCCCCTCAACCAGCTATCTCACTTTCCCCAGCACATCTTACTCCATCTGTCTCCCAAGTAACTCCACTCCCCGCCTCCGCTCTCAGTCCTAATGCAGGGTCTCAACCAGGACAACTCAGTTTGTTCCACTCCCCCCAGATGCTGCTTGACCAGCTGAATTCTTCCAGCAGGTTATTATCTGCCCCAGATTCCAGCATGTACTGTCTCGCGTGTCTCCATTCTAATCGAACCCAAGCCACAATCACATGGCCCTCGCTCCAGCATCAACCTATGGATTGAAATCTTGAAATTGCAGCCTTTCTGGGGTGGGGTGGGGGGAAGAACTCTACGTTATCGCAAGAAAAGGTCATTCATTTATAATTAGCAGCGTCTAGCTTCAACCGACTTCCCCTGGTGCCTGACCATTTGTTCTCACAGCTCTTGCGCAGTTTGGATATGTTTTTAAAGATGGGTCCATCTGATGTTAAAAGGAATGGCAGCTGTTGTGTCCAAGGAGTTGATTTCCTCTGCCTTCTGCTTCGACACCAACTTCCACAGAATTTGAGGAGGAGGTAACGTTACATCTCTCGGTGACGCACAGAAATCCCATCAACCCAAGCCCGTGCTTGTGTCATGAGCTGTGTGCGGAGAGAGGCGAGACAATGTGGATGCCCCTCGTGGATGGGGGTAACATGGAAGCCCAGCGAGAGCATTTAAGGATAAACAAACAAGGTATGTAGGGTCATGGAGAGACCCCCTCGGCCCAACTCTTCCTTGCTGATCAAGTTGCCTACCTGAACTAGTCCCATTTACAAGGGCCTGGCCCATGTGCCGCAAACCTTTCCTATTTCTGGCTCTCATTGTCTTTTAAATGTAATTGAACCCACCTTGATCACTTGCTCTGGGACCTCAATCCATTGATCCCATGTGAAAAACCTGCACCTCAGGTTCTCTAAATCTTTCCCCTCACCTTAAATTGGTGCCCTTTAGTTTTAGATTACCACACCCTTGGAATAAGACTGACCGTTTATTTGTGTCTTTCAAGATTCAATTTATTGGCATAATAATAAAACAGTGTCATATTACATGAAATTTCTTTTTGCCTGCTGCAGGGGAGACAGATTCATTACCTAAATGCCTTTTAAGCCACATAAAATACCTGAATGCGGCTGTTGGGAGGCCACCTGAAAGCAGAGAACCCTAACCCAAGCAGTATTTACCCAACCCTCCTCGGGTAGGTGTATTCTCCGCTTCTAAGCGCTCCCCCTAGGCACCTGAAAGTGGGTGGGACTACAGTCACAGTTGACAGGAGCCGGCGTTTGCTCCACGGCACCTCTCCCCGCTGCGGACATCTCAGGTGCCAGAATAGAGCCTTCAGCGCTGCCACCTGAATGTCGCTTTGTGCACACCTGCAGCCGGCTCCGGAGCCGAATTCTCCCAGCTATTCCACCTGAAAGCGGCTTTACAGTCAGACTTACGGTCAGAAAGGTAGAAGCAAAAGAAAGTCCCCCCAGAGTCATTGAATGTCCGTGGATTCACCTCCAGTGCTTCCGCAGGCTCCACAGCCAGTCCAAACCATCGGTGACCCGAGCTCCAGATCCGAACCTCCGACACGGTCAGGAACCTTCAGCACCCTCAACATCGCTTTGCATCCCGGTTCCGATACCTGGTGCCCTTCCAGCTGGTTAGAGCCAGTCTCCGGCAGTCTGTAACCCGGCATGTGTCTCCCGACAGCTGTATCCAGTGAGACACAGCTTCTGTGGGTTCCTCGCCTCGAGTCGCCAGCAGCTGGCCGCATGCACTGGTCCCTCGGCCGCAGAGCTCCCTCACTGGTCTACAGTCCCCGTGGGCCGTCTCCTCCACTTCTCCCTCTCAGACGGGGGGGATGTCAGTGATCTTCCCATCCTCTGGTGCCCTTCTCCAGTCTCCCCCTTCCCTGGAGTCTGAAGCCCCTCGTGGCTACTGCCAGTTAATAGGCGCCGCCACCTTGGGAGCAGACCCGCGGTCACAGGATTCCAAATAAAACTCCTTTCGGCTCCCTCAACAGGTGTTCAAAGCACGTACAGAACCGATGGCCGTCGACTGGGCGGCTGGACCCCAAGGGAGCGCTGCAACTCCGCTCCTTTACTCCCCACGGGTCTGTACCAGTGACAGCACTGCCGCAACAGTGGCTCTGGCCACTATTTTCCCACCTGATTATGATGTGTATCTCTTTGACGTCATCCCTTGGAAACGGTCCCAACCTTTCCAGTCTCTTGTAACTCAAAATTCAGCCCCTACAGTCCAGTAACGTCCTTGTGAATTGTTTCCGAACTTAATGTTATCCTTCCTATAACCAGGTAACTAGAACGTTCAACTAAGACTCATATGGTTCAAGACTCCTTTGTTGTTGGGTAAAAGTATACAAAATTTGTCAACTTTTGCTTGCCAAAAAGACACACAAAGAAGCACGACTAGCCCGGTGTCCACACCAATAGGAGAGGGAGAAGCAAAGGAGAGAGACTGCAAGTGATCCCGAGCTCCTGGTTCCGAGCCCCCTGATACAATCATGAAGCTGTCAGAATGTGAGGCCCTTCAGGAGCTATTCTTGCCCTTGTCACCCCCATGGATGCCAGTCCCACAAGTTGGTCTCCAGTGGCCTGCTGTGAGTCCCTTTGGATGCTGAGCCCTTCGTTGGTCTGCTGCTGTGGTCTCCTACCCTTTGGCTTGTCTTCCAGGCAGGGTGGGGAGCAGGCTCTCCCTGCACCAGTCATCTGCTTCCCTGGAGCCAAAATCCCTGGTGCTCAGCACGGATGCTGCCATCTTGGGCACAGACCTCCAAGGATTTGCAGATGTTTTAAAACAAACACTGTCAACCCTTTAACTAGCTTCTTAAACTCTTGTATGGGCCCACCAGCATCATGGCCAGACTGTAGGACCTTGCAGAGGAGCGCTGTATCACTGCTACACCAGGTATGGTGCCACCAGCATCACAACCAGGCAGTAGGTCCCTGCAGAGGAGCGCTGTATCTCCACTACCCCAGGTATGGTGTCATCAGCATCGTGACCAGGCAGTAGGACCCTGCAGAAGTGCGCTGTATCTCCACTACTCCTGGTATGGTGTCATCACCATCATGACCAGACAGTAGGACCCTGCAAAGGAGCGCTGTATCTCCGCTACCCCAGGTATGGTGTCATCAGCAGTAGGACCCCGTGGAGGAACACTGTGTCTCCCGTTCCAGCTCCATGGGATCACATCAGAGGCAGGTTGCCATTACCACAGGTCTGGCAGTGCCAATGGTTTGTTTATAACATGACTCCCCAGTGCATGCTGAAATTTTACATTATATGTTTATGTATATATGTGATTATGATGTGCTCTGATTATGTGTACGCACCATGGTCTGTTTTGTCCAGCTGTATACAGGTATGTACCATCAGGAATGTAGTACTCAGTGGCCTAACCCATGAAGGCAGGTGGTCAAACACCATCATCACTGCAATCTCCACTCGCAGGGAATAAAGCCCCAGAAATAAAACATGAAAGTCTGCAGACTCCGCGGTTGAAGTAAAAATGATGCTGGAGAAACTCAGCAGGTCAAACAGTGTCCCTTATCTTTGGCTTGGCTTCGCGGACGAAGATTTATGGAGGGGGTAAAAGTCCACGTCAGCTGCAGGCTCGTTTGTGGCTGACAAGTCCGATGCGGGACAGGCAGACACGATTGCAGCGGCTGCAGGGGAAGATTGGTTGGTTGGGGTTGGGTGTTGGGTTTTTCCTCCTTTGCCTTTTGTCAGTGAGGTGGGCTCTGCGGTCTTCTTCAAAGGAGGTTGCTGCCCGCCAAACTGTGAGGCGCCAAGATGCACGGTTTGAGGCGATATCAGCCCACTGGCGATGGTCAATGTGGCAGGCACCAAGAGATTTCTTTAGGCAGTCCTTGTACCTTTCCTTTGGTGCACCTCTGTCACGGTGGCCAGTGGAGAGCTCGCCATATAACACGATCTTGGGAAGGCGATGGTCCTCCATTCTGGAGACGTGACCCACCCAGTGCAGCTGGATCTTCAGCAGCGTGGACTCGATGCTGTCGACCTCTGCCATCTCGAGTACTTCGACGTTAGGGATGAAAGCGCTCCAATGGATGTTGAGGATGGAGCGGAGACAACGCTGGTGGAAGCGTTCTAGGAGCCGTAGGTGATGCCGGTAGAGGATCCATGATTCGGAGCCGAACAGGAGTGTGGGTATGACAACGGCTCTGTATACGCTTATCTTTGTGAGGTTTTTCAGTTGGTTGTTTTTCCAGACTCTTTTGTGTAGTCTTCCAAAGGCGCTATTTGCCTTGGCGAGTCTGTTGTCTATCTCATTGTCGATCCTTGCATCTGATGAAATGGTGCAGCCGAGGTAGGTAAACTGGTCGACCGTTTTGAGTTTTGTGTGCCCGATGGAGATGTGGGGGGGCTGGTAGTCATGGTGGGGAGCTGGCTGATGGAGGACCTCAGTTTTCTTCAGGCTGACTTTCAGGCCAAACATTTTGGCAGTTTCCACAAAGCAGGACGTCAAGCGCTGAAGAGCTGGCTCTGAATGGGCAACTAAAGCGGCATCGTCTGCAAAGAGTAGTTCACGGACAAGTTTCTCTTGTGTCTTGGTGTGAGCTTGCAGGTGCCTCAGATTGAAGACTGCCATCCGTGCGGTACCGGATGAGAGCAGAGATAAAGGTACAGAACTGACATTTCGGGCTAGCTTAGCGGAGTAGATTTCTCCCGCAGGCCCAGGGGTGATTTCGGGTTGGAACAGTAGTCATGCCGAGGGAGGATTCTCCGATCCAGCTCATCTCATGAAGGCTGGATGGGGGAGGAGGGAGGGAAATTTGTCTAATTTCGAACACCAAAATAAATGAAAGCTGAAGCCAATTGTTTTCTGTGGCACTGCATAACTTCTGCATCTGAAAAATTGGGAGCGCACATACTGTGCATGATTCACAACCGGTTCTTCAGCCAACGCCCATCACCAACGAAACCACATCCCTGTTCATTATTTATAGCCACTAAAAGTCATATCTACAACTCTTATTGTCAGGTGCTGCTAAACTCATGCAGTGCCGAAACAGGTCCTTTAGCCTACTGTGTGAAACACGATCGGCTGCAGATGTTGTGCTTGTAGTAAACGCACTGAAATGGTGGAGGAACTCAGCTGGTCCTCTCAGCATCTAAAGATATATTGCTGATGTTTTGGGCTTGAGCCCTTCATCAAGGAAAATCTTCAAGGACACAGCCTACTGTGTCCATGGCAACTGTACTGTTCCCAAACCAGCACTGGTCCACGGCTCGAGCACTCGAAGATACCTGCTCCACATGCTTCGCCAGTGTGTTCCGGTCTCCCATGTGGTGCTTTGTGCCCGGGTCCTCTGTTAAGATTTATTTTTAGCTAGCTACTCTTTCTGTGCCCCACATAATTTAGGATCTTGATGGATTGGGCGGGAGTACTGAAGAATGGTTGATGGAATTTAACACGGAGGAATGTGAAGGGTGGCATTTTGAGAGGCCTAATGTAGGTAGGACCTACAAAGTGAAAGGTGGGGATCTGGGAAGAGTTGTACACCAGAGGGAGCGAGGGGTACAGGTACATAGGACCTTGGCAGTGGCATCACAGATAGATAGGGCCTTCATCTGTCACACTATGAAGGATAGCAGTTGGGATGTTATATTGTGATGGCATCAAATATTGGGGAGGCCACATTTGGAGGATTGTGTTCTGTTTGGGTCACCGTGCTGCAGGAAAAATGTTATCCAGGTGGAGAGGGCACAGAGAAGATTGACAAGGATGTTGCCAGGAGTCGGGGGCCTGAGCTACAGTGAGAGGTTGAGCAGGCTGGGGGTTTATTTCTTGGAGCGCAGGAGGATGAGGGGTGATCTCACAGAGGTGGACAAAATCATGAGGGGAATAGATCGGGTGAAGACAGAGTCTTTTGCCCAGAGTTGGGGAATCAGTATCATGAGGACACAGGTTTAACAGGGAGGGGGGGGGGGGTGAAAGGAGATTTAACAGGAAACTGAGGGGTAACGTTTTTATAGGGTGTTGGGTGTGTGGAACGGGCTCCTGGAGGAGGGGGTTGAGGCATACACTGTTCAATGTTTAAGAAAGAAAATGGACAGATCCATGTATCTGTCCAGTTTCTTTCTTAAACATTGAACAGTGGGATGTAGGTTTAGAGGGATGTAGGCCAAACTTAGGCAGGTGGGACTAGTGTGGGTGGGACATTTTGGTGGGCATGGGCAGATGGGCCTGTTTCCACACAGTGTGACTATCAGGACCTCCCTCAGCCTCCTCTGCTTCAGGGAAAGCAACCCCAACCCAACTCCCCAGAAGGTACAAGCTGGAGGCCTTGGATGAGTATTTGGATGGGAGCAGTGTCTGACCAGGACTGATGCACTTGTGCCAACGATGGGTGGGCAGGGGTTGTTTGGCACAAAGGGACATGAATTGAGCTGAATGCAATTAAAACCGACTGAGATGGAGTCAACGGAAAGAGCCTTGATGGCTCAGCAGATGGGCAATAACCCAAGAGCACCATTTTGAACTGGTCAGCAACGAGATTAGAGGGTGATGACAGAGAAATGAAGATCTGGAACTCAGGACTTGTATGGCTGGCGGAGAAAGCAAAGCTTTTGGTTAAAGAAGTTGCTGGAGGTTAACGTCAAGTTCAAATTTATTGTCAGAATACAGACATACAGCCCTGAGATTCCTTTCACCTGTAGGCCAGACAGAATTATCACTTATCAGGAGTGCAAAAAAGTCTGTACTGAAGAAAACTACTGTAACTTGACAAAAGAGAGAAATATAAACAAAGAAAAAATGTAAACAAACTATTCAATACAGAAAAATATATTCAAAAATAAATAACATGTATAATAAGAGTCCTTAAACGAGTCCCTGATTGAGTTTATTGTTGAGAAGTCTGATGGTGGAGGGGGAGCCGCTGTTACTGAACCTGGGGGTGCGAGTCTTGTGGCCCCGATACCTCTTTCCTGATGGCAGCAGCGAGAACAGAGAGTGTGCTGGGTGGTGTGGATCCTTGATGATTGCTGCTGCTCTCCGATGGTGGCGTTCCCCATAGATGTCTTTGATGGAGGGGAGAGTTTTGCCAGTGATGGACTGAGTTGTGTCCACTAGCTTTTGGAGGGATTTCTGCTCCAAGGTATTGGTGCTCCCATGCCAGGCTGTGATTCAGCCGGTCAGCACACCTTCCACCAGGACCTATGTAGAGGTCGGTCAAGGTTTCTGATTTCAGGTTGTGGCTGTGGGACCTTGAGGTGCAGGGCTGAGATCCTGGTCTGGAGCTAGAGGGAGGCTGGAGAGCTCTTTATCAGCACCCATAGTGGGGGTTTAATGATGATTCACTGCCAACAAAAAAACTTGAGGCTCTGGCCAGAGGATGTGCGAGGGCAGGTCCTGCTTTGTCCAGGGCCTGAAGCTAAATTTCTCCATATAGCATTAACTTCAATCGTTTCTGAACCCACCAGCTCGGAGGTCAGACGTCAACTCCGCACTTCATGCTCGAACACCTCGAACCATAGAAAGAACACTGCAGCACAGAAACAGACCCCTTCTAGTCTGTGCCAAACCATTTTTTTTGCCTAGTCCCTCTTGTGATGAATCTGTGTTTTCCTGTCAGTCTTTCGCTGTGCTTAGCCTGCTGACATTGGACGTGTATTATCTTTATACGTTGGGTATAACTGTGTACGCAGCCATTATCATTCATTATTGTATTACTGAGTTTCTACTAATAAAAGCCATGATTCCTGGTTAACTACACAGCCTTTGATTTCTTCATTAACTGGCACTTCACCTCTGACCTGCACCCAGGCCATAGCTTTCCATACCTCTTCCATCCATATACCTGTCCAAGTTTTTCTTAAATGTTAAAATCGAGCCCACATTCACCACTTCAGTTGGCAGCTCGTTCCACACTCCCACCAATCTCTTTGTGAAGTTCCCCCTCATGTTCCCCCAAAACATTTCCCCTTTCACTCTAACCCATGTCCTCTGGTTTGTATCTCACCTTGATGGAAAAAGTCGACCTACATTTACTCTGTCCCTCTCATAATTTTAAATACCTCTAACAAATCTCCCCACATTCTTCTACACTTCAGGGAATAAAGTTCTCACCTGCTTAAGCTTTCCCTGAAACTCAGTTCCTGAAGTCCGGGCAACATCCCAGTAAATCTTCTATCTTTCCTGTAGTTAGGTGACCAAAATCTCTCCAAGAAAGCCTGCTTTTGGCTGGTAGTTGATGTCAGGAGATATTCAAGCAGTGGTTCTCAACCTTTTTCCTTCCACTCACATACCACTTTAAGTATTCCCTATGCCATCAGTGCTCTGTGATTAGTAAGGGATTGCTTAAGGTGGCATGTGAGTGAGAAGGGAAGGTTGAGAATCACTGCTCTAGACCCAATTGTTTCTGAAATATTTTGCTTGAGAAAATTTCCCCATTTCCTTTGGAGTTATGAAACCGTGCACATAACAAGTCAATTAGGGATGATTAAAAAGTGGTTTTCAAACTTTTTCTTTCCACCCATATCTTTGGCTTGGCTTCGCGGATGAAGATTTATGGAGGGGGTTAAAGTCCACCTTAAGTAATCACAGAACACTGATGGCATAAGGAATACTTAAAGTGGTATGTGAGTGGAAAGAAATGTTTGAGAACCACTGTGTTAGGACCTACAACTTGCCACAGAATATCTCGCCTTTGACCTTTTCCTGTTGCCACTGCAATTACCTTATTTAACAGCATACAAGACTCACGGGCATATAAGACTCCACTCCTTTCAGCAGGGAATATTAAGAATTTTTTTTAGTGTATTTACAAGTAAGTTGGTGAAGGGGTTCCTCTTGTGCTGCTGCCGGGGTCCACCATAGTCAATCTTCTCAGCGGGGGAAGTGAACAGTAGCTACGGAAAGCATAGTTTAGCACTGCGGGTGGAGGCCACCAAATATGGTTGTTGAAATGCAAACATAAAATGCCGCTAAGGTCGGAAGAAGAAACAGTTAACAATTATGTCCAGGACCTTTCGTTGGAACTGGGAGATAGAGGAGATGGAAGAAAGGGGATTTAGATCAGATAACAGGGCAGTTAAGTAGCAGTTTTTTACCGGTTGTAGAGTCTAATCATAGAGTGAAAAAGGATGGCAGTTTAAAAAGGTCAGATCTTTTTCAAACAGAAAGGTTGAGTTGTATAAAGTTGCAGGATTCATTAGTGAGACCAGAAGGCTGCCACATGTCCAGGCAGAAGACAAGGTGCTGTGCCTCGAGCTGGCAATGGGACTCAGTGTGGCAGATACAGGAGGCCACAGGTCAGGATGGTGGGGGGATGGAGAGTTTAGATGTCAGTGACAGGAAACTCAGGGTCATCTCTGCGGACTGAACACAGGAGCTCAGAGAAGTGATTGCCCGACCTGTGTTAGGTTTCCAGTGTAGGGGGGACACATCATAAACATTGAATGTGGTCACTGGATTGGAAGAAGTGCAAGTGAATCACTGCTTCACCAGAAAGTGACTCTTCCGGGCATGTGCAGTGCATCGCAAGTTTGGGATTTATTAGAGAAGATGTGAGCTGTGGGGGAACCTGAAAGACAGCGGGCTGAAGAGGTCGTCCTGCTGTCGATGGGTATCCAGACCCACAGCCACAATGGAAGAGGAACTACTATGTCAGAAGAGGAGGAGAGCCCAGCGTTTTATTGGAATCAACAAAGGAAGAATATATGGTGACTGGGACCAGAGAAGGTAGGCCTCAAGGGGAAGTGATGGAACCTGGACTGGATTCTGTATTTACAATATTGGAAGGGATTTCTCATCAAATGGAAAATATGTCAATGCAGAGGTCTACTCAGATAAATCAAGGATTTATGGAAGTGAAAACTAAAATGAACAATATGTGTGAAGAGATGACCTCTATGAAGAAAGATCTGGCTGTAGTTAAAAGTGATGTTAGTAGATTTATAAAAATATGTGGATACTGTACAGGATAATTTAAAAAAAATTGAAGAAACTTTCTTTGAATGTAAGAACCAAGTGGATTATAATAGAGAAAAAATGGAAAAAGTGGAGGATTCTTTCATGGATTGGGGGATTCAGAAGAAGGAATTATTGAAGAAGGTTGACTCATTAGAGAATCAAGGTCGAAGAAATAATGTAAAAATAGTAGGTCTCCCAGAAGATATGGAAGGTTCAGATGTGGTAAAGTTTTTTAAGAAATGGATTCCTGAGGTACTGGGCAAGGAATTTTTTCCGGATGGTCTGGAGTTGGACCGAGCGCAGAGAGCATCGAGGAAAAAACCGTTTCCAGGTCAACCACCGAGGACAGTTTTGATTTTTTGTTTGAAATATCAAGATAGAGAAATGATATTATGAGTTGCGGTGCAGAAGGCAAAATCAGATTCCAATGATGGTTCAAAATAGCAGAATGTTCTTCTGTGCAGATTTGAGTCAAGAAATTATTAGCAGGTGCTGAGAATTTAATTCAGCTAAAGAAGTGTTGTGGTGAAAGGGTTACAAGTTTTCCTTTCGTTACCTGGCTGTACTTAAAGTTTTTTATGGGAATTTTCAGTCTCAATTTTTTGAAAATGATCATGATGCATTAATTTTTACTAACTCGTTACCAAATTATTGTCGCCTAAAAGGAGGGTAAATGGAAATGGGAATGGAAAGAATGGGAAACATGGAAAGAATGGAAAGAAGGTTGAATTGACGCAAAGTCTTCTTGATATTGAAGACCCGGAACAATCATTAGATTGGAATCATTGGGTTGAATTTGTCTTTATAATTATTTTGTGAAAGTCTGATTGGGGGGGTGGACGACACTGAGACCTGATAGTTGTCTGCCACTAGTGGGTTTTACCACACCCAGATTTTTTAGGGAGTTACTACTTTTTAGTAGTTTACTGAGGGGAAATTTATATATTTTTTTGATTTGTGGTATTTTTATATGGGAGGGGTTTAGCATATTTAGGGAATTAGAAAGGGGAGTAATATTTTATAGTAGACTTTTTACTGAAATGTCTAATTTGAATTTTGCATCTTTTATTGTCCAGGGATTGAATAATCCTATTAAGCGTAAATGAGTATTGGCTTATATTCAAAAAATGAAAGTTGATATTGCTTTTTTGCAAGAGACACATTTGATTGAAAAAGAACATATGAAATTGAAGAGAGATTGGGTTGGTCATGTATTTTCTTCTTCCTTCAATTCCAAGGTGTGAGGTGTAGTGATCTTCATCCATAAGAAATTACCGTTTGAATTAGAATCCTTTGAAGGTAGTGCAGGGAGGGTTTTGAAGTTGAATTGTAAAATTTTTGCTGAATCGTGGACTTTGTTAAATATCTACGCACCTAATGTGGATGATGAAAGGTTTATGTCGGAGGCTTTTTTCTTGTTAAATCAGGCCAAGGAAAATATTTTGGTTGGGGGAGATTTTAACTGTGTTTTAGATCCTTTGTTGGATAGGTCTCCGAAAAGTATAAGGAAATCAAAGATGGCAATACAATTAGGAACGTTGATGAAAGATTTGAATTTAATTGATATTTGGAGGAGAGTAAATCCTAAAGAGAAAAATTTCTTCTTTCATTCATTTAGACATGATTTATTTTCTACAATAGATTTTGTTTTGGTGTTGGCACATTTACAAGGTAGAGTTCTTCAAGCTGAATATAAAAGCCGGGTCATATTGAATCATTCCATGTTGTTTTTCTCTTGTGCAAGTCCGGAAGTGGTGCAATTGTCTTATAGATGGCGGCTTAATACAATGCTATTAAAGAAACCAGAATTTGTTACTTTTGTTAAGGATCAGATTGCTTTATTTCTGGCTGAGAATATTCATACAGTAAGTAGTACTTTTATAATATGGGATGCTTTGAAAGCATATTTGCGTGGGCAAATTATTAGTTATACTATGAAAGTTAAAAAACAATATGTGGCAGAAAGATTAACATTGGAGAAACAAATTACTGAGTTGGAAAAGGAATTTCAGAAAAATGTTACAGAAGATAAAAAGTCAGCTTTAGCGAAGTTGAAACTACATTATAATACACTACAAACCTATCAGTATGAGCATTTAATTAATCAATTTAATCAACATTACTATGAATTAGGTGAGAGGGCTCATAGGGTGTTAGCATGGCAATTAAAAACAGAACAGTCATCGTGAATTATTAATGCTGTTAAAACAAATTCAATAGTGACCTTTAAACCTCAGGAAATTAATGACCAGTTTTACTCATATTATCAACAATGATATAGTTTTAGGGAAAGCAGGAAGCTGGTTCTATTGTTTCTTATTTATCTAAATTAAATTTACCTGGTTTAGGAGAGGAGGAGGTTAGGGAATTAAAAGCTACATTTATAGATTTTGGGATTAAAGAAACTATACAAGAGATACCAAATGGGAAGTCACCAGGGAATGATGGATTTTCTGCTGAATTTTGTAAAATATTTTATGAAGATTTATCCCAGTATTTGGAGATGTTCTGCAGCAAATAACTGAGGATCAGGTGTTACCAGAATCTTGTTCGTATGCTATAATTACTGTGATTTTAAAGAAAGATAGGGATCCACTGAAAGGATCTTCATATAGGCCTATTTCTTTACTAAATGTAGATTATAAAATTATGGTGAATAGTCTTGCTAAATATTTACCTCAGTTGATACATGTAGATCAAACAGGTTTTATTAAGAATAGAAATGCATCTGATAACATTCTTAGATTGATTACATTGATCAATGCACCTAGACGGCAACCCAACCATCCAATGGTGATTGCATTGGATGTGGAAAACGTTTTTGACAGGGTTGAATGGAATATTTTATTTTAGGTGTTAGAGAAATTTAATTTTGGCCCTTATTTCATTGGTTGGGTTAAAGCTTTATATAAAAACCCAATCACTAGGGAGGTGACAAATGGTCAAATTTCTTTACCATTTAAATTAACGGGGTCGACTCGGCAAGGTTGTCCATTATCACCAGCCTTGTTTGCATTGGCTATTTCAACCATTAGCTCAGACAATACAACAGAATGATAAGATGAAAGGGATGAGAATTGCAGATGATGAATATAAGATCAATTTATTTGTGGATGACATGTTGGTCTATTTGACAGAACCATAGCAGTCTTTGAAATATTTGCAAGATTGCTTGCTGAAATTTGGGGAGTTATCTGGATATAAGGTAAATTGGGATAAGAGTGAAATATTACCAGTTGGGAAAGGAGATTATTCGGAATATTAAAATATTATAAAATTGAAATGGTCAGATAAAATTAAATATTTGGGAGTAACAGTAAATGCAGATGACCAATCTTTATATAAATTAAATTATGTTCCTTTATTAAAAAGGATTAAAATGGATTTGATTAAATGGAAAGATCTTCCATTAATGTTAATTGGTTGAGTAAATTGTATTAAAATGAATATTTTTCCTGAAATCCAATATTTGTTTCAGTCGATACCTTGTTTACTTTCAATGAGTTTCTTTCAGGATTTGAATAGTGCAGTACGGGAATTTTTATGGAAGGGGAAATTAGCATGAATAGCTTTACATAAACTTACATGGAAATATGCATAAGGTGGTCTTCAATTACCTCATTTTCAAAATTATTATGAAGCAGCTCAGTTGAAATTTGTTAGTAGATTGATGGATATGGACCAACCTCTGAGTTGGGTGAACGTGAAAATGGCTTGTATTTCTGAAGTTGAGGTACATCAGTTCATATTTAAATGGAATATGAATTTATTATGGGAATGTAACATGCACCTGTTAAAGATATGGAGTAAAAGAAATATGGTTTTGGTGTTGAAGGGTAAACTATCAATTCAAACTCCTTTGTACCATAATCAACTTATTCCCTTTTCAATATTTAATAATCATTTAAAGAGATGGAATTCTCTGGGTATAAAGATAGTTCAGGATTGCTTTGAAGGACAGTTTCTTTCCTTTACTCAATTGAGGGAGAAATTTGATATGTCTGTAAATTCTTTATTTGTGTACTATCAACTCAGAGCTTTGATAAAAGAGAATTATGGTAAAGAGATGAATTTACCTATGTTGACGAAATTTGAGTCTTTGATTTCCTCTATACCAAAGAAAGATTATATTTCAGATATGTATCAATTGTTACAAGATAGTATGGATAAACCGGGATGGGAGAAATCTAGGCTTAAATGATTTAACATATTTTTCCTGAAGACAATTGGGAAGTTATGTGCCACGACAGTGTAACTAAATTGATAAATGTAAGATTTGGAATGGTTAATTATAATTTTTTACATCAGTTATATTTGACTCCAGAGAAATTGAAAAAAATATGGGTTTAGTAATTCGGACCCTTATTTTAGATGTGGAACTTTATTTACATGCTGTTTGGTCTTGTGTTAAAGTAAAACCATTTTGGGAAGGAATTAGATTGGTCTTGGAAAAATTATTTAAGATTAAATTACCATTATACCCATCGATTTTTTTGTTGGGTTATATGGTTTCTTTGAAGGGATTGAGGCTGGATAAATTTCAAATTGCATTTGTACGTTTAGCGTTATCTGTAGCATGAAAATGTGTAGCTAGTACTTGGAAAGATAATGTAGAGATTAACATAGTACGATGGCATAATGAATTAAGAGCTTGTATTCTATTGGAAAAAATTACATGTAACCTGCATGATAATTATTCTTTCTTTGTTAATATGTGGTCTTCTTATTTGGACTATATGAATTTGAAAATACTTTGAAATATTCTATATATTCTATATTCTGTTTTGTTTTTGTATTTGGCTCCCCTTAAGGGAGCTAGCTGAAGGGTTGGGAGGGTGGGGAAGGTTTTTTAAAATATATCTAAAAATTTCTTGCTGTTATTTGATTGTATTTTGTTTTTAAAAAAGCTTTTAAATAAAATTTGAAAAAAAGGGAGGAAAAGGGTGAAAGCAAAGGTGCAGGAAGTGAATGTGATGGTTGAAGGGGTCTCTGCACCTCAGGACAGGAGAAGCCATGGTGCAGGTAGATGGAAGACATTTCAGAGGTGACTGTGCAGAATGTCTCATCCCTGGGTCGGCCACATTGGAGATGGAGGAGCTGGAAGAACGGGACACAATGGAAAGTAACTGGCGGTGAACCAGCAGCAGGTACAGTTGAGGTCTGGTGGAGAAAATGGTGGTGGTAGTTTTTGAGGGAGTGTGAATCGGGGAAGGTGGGTGATGGGGGATTGGGTTTGAGGGCCGGCTGCTCATTGGGAAGGGGTTGGGAAGCAGCCTTAGTGGAGTATTGGAACATGCTCAGAACAACGTCCACTGATCACATGGGTGACAGGAGAGTTACACCGCGATGTCACTTGATGGACATCTGGCAGGGAAATACAATTGATCGGAATCATGAAAAAGTCATGAAATTCGGTGTTTTGTGGCAGCATCATATTGCAGGCTGAGTTAAAAACCCTCTGGCGTTTATTCTTGCCTGAGAGTTGGCGCCTCCGTACCAGACAGTGGTGCAACCAGCCAGAATACTCTCCACAGTACACCTGTAAACGTTTACAAGAATCTTTGTGACATACCGAATCTCCTCAGACACCTCACAAAGTATAGCCCTGGCGAGCCTTCTTCGTGATTGCACCAACGTGGAGGTTCCAGGAGAGATCCTCGGAGATGTTTACACCCAGGAATTTGAAGTTCTTGACCCTCTCCACTACTGAGCCCTCAGTGAGGACTGGGTCAAAGTGCAAAGAGGTGGTAAGGAAAGCAAATGCAATGCTAGCATTCATGTGGGGAGGGGTCTGGTGATGATGCTGGTGGTTCTGTGGATTACTCGCTGCCTTGTATCTACCTCTGTGCTGCCAACTCGCTGGACAGATGCACCTGCCACAGGTAGTCAGATAAGCTAGGTTTATCTCTCGTGTTGGTTCCCTCATGACCTGCAGTGAACCAATAATTCAGGGAGTCATCCAATTCAATGGCAATGCCGCCAATGCCGCTCTTGGTGGTAGGCAATGGTCCCCCACCAAGAGTGTACTCTATGCCCTTGCTATGTTTAATGCTTCTTCTGCTGTTGTTTGACCTGCATGAGCATGAATTCTTCAGCTGAGAGAGGTCAGGAGCTGATGATCACAAGGTTCCCTGCCCATGTGTATGACCTGTGGGGGGGTCACACTTTGTAGGGTCTGATTAATAACTCTGAGGATGATTCGCACTCCTGCGCCCACCTCTGTGCTTCCAGTCAGGGTGGGGAGAAGATGTACCCAGAGATTGTGATGCGGGAGTCCTGTGCATCACTGAGAGGTCTGATTCTGTGAGTGCCCCTTGTTAGGCTGTGGGACGACTCTCCCAGTTTGGACACCAGTACCCCAGATGTTGAATGGGTTACACTGAGAAACACTTTGCCAGATTTGGTGCTGAGGTCGATGCTGGGCAACTGTCCAGTCTGAGCCACTTTGTACGGATGGCATCTAAGAGTCAACCTCATGGGATGGGTCAGGAGTCACACGAATTCTGCTGTAGATTTCCATCCCTGAAGGACATCAGTGGACCAGATGGGTTTTTAGAACAATCTGGTGGTTGCCATGGAGATCATCTCTAAGACCAGCTGCTGTTTTGTTCTCAACTCCAGATGGATAATTGTGTGCTGAAATGGGGGGGGGGGGGGGGGTGGTTGAGGTCTGGTTTATTAACAGCTGCACTCTGTGGATATGGAAGAAGATGGTCTTTTGGGCCTGATGAAGCTCTTTCAGGCTTTACTCCTGCAATCTGAAGTTGGAAATGTAAGAAGCTTCATTTTACAAGCACCCGATTTGCTAAATTTGCCAGCACTCCTGACCCACCCTGCTTCCCGACCAGAAAGGGTTACTGACTCCTGACCCACCCTGCTTCCTGACCAGAAAGGGTTACTGACTCCTGACCCACCCTGCTTCCCGACCAGAAAGGGTTACTGACTCCTGCTGAGGCCAAGGTGTTGCCTATCAATTCACTTAAACAAATGAACAGGAGTGCCCTTGAGGCTGGGCTTGTTTTCAGCTGTGTCTGCTCTGTGTGCATTTGTGACAGAAGGGAAAAAGTGTGTTTGGGGGAGAGAGAGAGAGTGTGAGAGAGAGAGAGTGAGAGAGAGAGTGTGAGAGAGAGAGTGTGAGAGAGAGAGTGTGAGAGAGAGAGTGTGAGAGAGAGAGTGTGAGAGTGAGAGAGAGAGAGAGTGTGTGAGAGAGAGAGAGAGAGTGTGTGAGAGAGAGAGAGTGTGTGTGAGAGAGAGAGAGAGAGAGAGAGAGATTCAAGCCAGTGGAAGTGGACTCTGCTACAAAGATTATTTTGGACAAATAAGAAGCAAATGATTTTTCTCTGCAGGGCTGTGAAGATAATCAGCCAACCCAAATCGAGCCGTCCCTGATAAGGCTGGA
The DNA here is from genome assembly GCF_036971445.1 of Narcine bancroftii. Lineage (NCBI taxonomy): Eukaryota > Metazoa > Chordata > Chondrichthyes > Torpediniformes > Narcinidae > Narcine > Narcine bancroftii. The sequence continues at coordinate 45,573,998 of NC_091482.1, forward strand.
ATGGGAGAACACCCCTGTAAAATATTTGGATGAGGGAAGGTAAAATGCAGTTTGACAAGTTGGGTGAGAACCTGGTTGCAGCTGTGTCATAAAACAGGTGTTGCTACAGACCTATCGGCCTTCTGCTGTCTGTGTGGAGTCGGGTGGGACGTGGTGTGCACCTGCCCGCACGGGACAGCCACTCGTCAGTTCGCCGACCTGAAGCTGGTCGCAGACAGAGCGGGAGTTTGGGAGACCGGCGACGGTGCAAACCAGGTTCAAGCCGACTCGGAGGGACGATGCCGCAGTTTAAATCGGCGTCCACTTGCACCATCTCCGAGGCGCCGAAGCCGGCCAGGAGGGTAAGCCCCTGCGGCTGCTGCGGCGCGGGGTCCGGAGCCTGGGCGTCCGGGGGCTCGGGGTTCTCTGGCTTTCTGCTGCCCGCTAAACCCTGTGTCTGCTCCTCAGGATCACGTCCGCAGAGTCCGCCTGACCCTACACGCCGAGGGCAAGGGCAGCCCAGCCCCGAGGAGAAACGAGGTCAGTGAGCGGGTGTGTGGAAGAACCATTGGGGGTGAGGGGTCTGGGGGTAGAGGAAACCTTTGGGGGAGAGGGGGCTGGGGGGACAGGGGAACCATTGGTGAGGGGGAACCCCTGGGAGAGAGGGAGATCCCCATGGGAAGAGAGGGCAGGGGTGAGGGGTGGTGGTGGTGAGAGGAACATTTTGAGGGAGGGGGACAGGGGGTCCCCTGGAGGTGAGGGGTCTAGGGGAGATGGAGCTGGGGGACAGGGAAGTGGGTCAAGGGGAGAGGGGGTTGGGAGGAGGGGGAACCCCTGGGGGTGAGAAGGGAAAGCCCTGTGGAAGAGGAGAGCTGGGGGATTAGGAAGCTGAAGGAAAGGGAAGATTAGAAGTGTGGGGGGGGGGGGGGGAACCCCTGGGGGAGAGGGGAAAGGGGGCAGGGGAGAGAACTGGGGAGCAAAGTGGGGGTGGGGCAACAGGAACCCCTGAAGGAGAGGGAGACTCCCTTGGGGTGAGGGGAACCTCTGAGGGAGACTGGGGACACTGGAATCCCAGCCACGGTAAGCACAACGGGGGGCTGTGGCAGAAATGGCTGACGTGACCTCCTGCGTGACAATTGTCCAAAAACCCCAGAGCCAGGAGCATTGATGACCTGATGTCCTGACCTGGCCCAATTTCACCCAGGGGCTCGCTTCCAACTGGGTGCAAGTAGATGTAACGCTGGGCATAGGGTGAGATGACAATTGGCATTGGGCCGGCAAGGGGTGGGGGGGGGGGAGCTGAGGGGATAAGGGGGAGCTGAGGGGATAAGGGGGAGCTGAGGGGGAGCTGAGGGGGAGCTGAGGGGGAGCTGAGGGGGAGCTGAGGGGGAGCTGAGGGGGAGCTGAGGGGGAGCTGAGGGGGAGCTGAGGGGGAGCTGAGGGGGAGCTGAGGGGGAGCTGAGGGGGAGCTGAGGGGGAGCTGAGGGGGAGCTGAGGGGGAGCTGAGGGGGAGCTGAGGGGGAGCTGAGGGGGAGCTGAGGGGGAGCTGAGGGGGAGCTGAGGGGGAGCTGAGGGGGAGCTGAGGGGGAGCTGAGGGGGAGCTGAGGGGATAGGCAGTGCATACCTCACCGATGTGTAACTAATGATGGAATGAGCTGATTCAATACATGGGGGTGGAAACAATTCACCAGCCAGTGGTCACATTGGTCAGAATGTTTGGACAGCATTGGAAGCTCCACAGGGGGAGATTTGGGTTTTGTGGACTTTAGTGGGTTGAAGGGTTTTCAAGATAGGACAGTGGCTTATGAGGGATTGCGATAAATTGTGGTGGGTAGTGGAACCATTAATGATATGAGTCAATGGAGAGTGTGTTGGGTGGGAATGGGAAGAAGGAAGGGGAGTGAAGTTTCCAAAAGCAGGATGAGATGGGTGGAGGGGTTGGTGGGTAGTGAAATTGTAAAGTATTTAGAGAAAGGAGACATCGGGCTGCACTGAGAGGAGGTTTGCCATGGTCGGGTGATGGCCAGAAGACACAGCAGCAGATGATTGAAAATAGCAGGTGCAGCAGATGCTCAAAATCTGAAATAAAATGCTGGAAATGCCAGGCAGCATCTGTGGGAAGAGAAGCTTCTAGTCAAGGATCCTCCGTCGGAATGGACAGAGGATGATTTTGAGGAGGGCAGGATCGAGGGACAGTTGGATGTTTAAAGCCTGGGGTCAGGTTGTGACTGAGGTCTCTGCGATTGGAGGAAACTTTCTCTCCTCCTCTGAGACACTCTCACTTCAGTCTCTGGGTTTCTGTGGCCATTCTGAAGAGGTAGACGGATGAATGTCATTTTGGCCAATGAATGCTGATGGGAAGAAATGATTAACTTAACAGTAACGTTTGGCATTCCAAAATATGACAATTGTACTGTGAGGTATAATTAGTTCTTAAAGGGAAAAACCTGACACTTGAGAAACTCAGCAGGTCAAACAGTGTCCTTTATATAGCAGAGATAAAGGTACAGAACCAACGTTTCAGACTTGAGCATTTCATTAAGGTCTAAGCAAAATGCAGACAGGCACTCAGCCCGAAATGTTGGTTCTGCATCTTTATCTCTGCTGTATAAAGGATGCTGTTTGACCTGCTGAGTTCCTCTAGCATTGTGTTTTAACTTCAACCACGAGGTCTGCAGACCTTCATGTTTTACTCCTGATTTCTTAAAGGTAACCTTGAACTTCACTGCTTGATTAACCTTTTGTCTTGTGGTTGCTCAGACTGGGTTTAAATGACGCCACTGCTTTGGAATGTTAACGTTGTGAAAGAGGAAAGAAATTATGTAGTTTCCTCTAGGCTTCAGGAATTCAAGTTTATTATCACCTGAACAGTGCACATACAGCCAGATGAAATTTCTCTGGGCCTTGGTGAACACACCTACACACATAATACATTTCTTTTATAATAATCACATCTATAAAAATATAAAGTGAATATGTATATAAATATTCTGGAATAATTCACTCAATTTTGTAAATTAATAAGATACCCAAGGTTACAGGACACTCTTCATCAACCTCACAGCCTGCAGGAAGAAGTTATTTACCAGCCTGATTTTTGATGTTCCTGTACCTCCTTCCTGGTGTTAGTGGGTCAAAGACACTGTGTGCTCGATGGTAGGGATCTTCAGTAATTGTTTGAGCCCTAAATAGTTGGACATTCGTCTCCCAGACAGTGCTCCAGGAAACCAAAGGGAACCTTAACGAATCATCAACAGTATTATTCTCTTTAAATTTCATTAACATTCTTGTCTTCTGTCACAGAGTTTATTTTCTACCCAATCGACATGTGATAGACAAGATGATGGCAGAATATCTTTGGATGCCAATATTAGAAACTCTGTTTCCCTAGATTTAAATGAAAGGTTTGGCTCAAAGACATCAATTTAGTTGCTGTATTAATAGATTGGTATGAGCAGAAGCAGTCCGTTTACAATTTCTGGTCTTTGTTAATGTTTATGTACTGGAGATCAGCTGATCTTTAATACCTCCAGCATTATTTGCTGCGATATTGTTCAAGATTTAATATCTCTGCATAGAACACTTCCAATTAAAACTGATTATCCACATGAAGGCAGCCCTATCTAAATCATTATTTCACGGTGAACAGCTTCATTTTGTCGAGTTAATGTTCCTTCCTTCAGCTGGAAGGTTGAGGTTCGTCCACAGAGGTTTTGTATGTGAGGAGTTCCCCCCACTCGTCTGAAGCCTCCACTGTTTATTGATCGATAGGCAGCCCAGGACAAAGCAGTGCACTGTTATCTCTGCCCAAGCGAGTCTAATGAGGAACGCCACTGTTTTTGGAGATGGTTTTGTTTCTCTGTCCACACCTGGAGAGTGTTTAATGAACAACAGTTGGGAGTTCGAGTGCCTGAACATTGGTATTGATATTGGGAATAAATCCAGCCCTACATTTCTGTAAGTCCAGTGACATGAATTCCTGCCCTGACAGGAGCCCACCTCAGTTCAGAGCAGGAGTTAAATGCATAGTTCACACAATTCCCTCTGTGTACTGTGCATTTATTCAGAGCCCTCTTCCATTTCTCCCTGAACATGGTTCAGCAATGCGACCTCGGCCTCCAGGTGTGTGAGAGGATGCAAGGGTCCTTGTGATGGTTGATTCCCCAGCAGCAGCATGAACAGAGGTCGTTCTGATTTATGGGCTGTTCCCAGGGACTCAGATAAAATCAGACATCCAGAACGGGGCGGCACGGTTGGCGTAGTGGTTAGCGCAACACTGTTACGGCACCACTGATTGGGACCAGGGCTCGAATCTATGCTGTGAAGAGTTTGTATGTTCTCTCCGTGTCTGCGTGGGCATTTCCAAGGGGGCTCTGGTTTCCTCCCACCATTCGAAAGGTGAATTGGATGTAATTGGGTGGCATGGACTCGTGGGCCGAAAAGGGTCTAAATTTAAAAAAACTGCTGGAATACCATCCACTCGGCGAAAGACTCCTGGTCTGCCTGAAACCTGTTAGGCTTCCAGCACATGGAGATGTCGGTGAGGCTGGCACGTTCCAGGCTGCAGGATTACGTGGTGAGGGACACACTGAGGCTGGGCGCAGCCAACGTGAGGGCGCTGTGGGGAAGGGCCACAGTCTAGAGTCCTCCCATTACTAGGCGCTGAGAGTTTGAGACTGAGGGGACGTCCCTCAAACAATGGTGGGGGTGGGGAGAAGCGACGGGGGCCACAGGTGGTGTAATGGTGTAAATCAAAATGAATGTAACAATGTACAGTGATGGGTATAAAATGAAAGGTGTGAAAATACTTTGAACGGTTTTTTTTTTTGTAAATAATTTATTGTGAATAAAGTCTATTTTGGTATAAAACAAATGTATCCCCTGGTTACCCATCTGTACCTTCCCACCACCCATCCCCAGACCTCTTCTCTCCCTAAATTGTCAGTTACCCAGCATTGGGTGACCAGTCATGGGAAGACTGGAGCCATCACCCTGATCTTCTTCACAGACAATTCCTCACCATCAGCTACCTGTCTCTCCTGGGGAGCTGTCCGAACGTGGACCAGCTTAACACGAGGTTATGCTGACTTGTCTAATCTTATTTAACAATCAAAGCCTCCCTCAAACCCATAACCCTCTATTTTTCTTGCATCCATGTTCCTGTCCAAGAGTCTTAAATGTCCCTATTGTATCAACTTCTACCACCATCCCCGGCAATTCAAGCATCCATCACTCTGTGTAAAACCCCACCTCTGACATCTCCCCTAAACTTTCCTTCACTCACCTTAAATATTTGGTAATGTTGCCTCAGGAGAAGGTGCTGACTGCCCACTCTAATCAGTGTTGATGGCAGAATGAATGTTAGAGGGGGGCATTAGTGTGTTTGGGGTGGGAAGAGACTGTGAAAAACTCAAACTCGGCTGCAGAGGGTGAGGGTGGGTCTGACAACAACCATATGGGGGGGAATAGCACCTTGCTTGGGGTCAATGCCTGTTGATGCCCCCTCCCCCGGCACTAACCCTATCTCTGCTCCATCTAATCACTGCCCCTTCCTCCCTCCTCTCTTCCCCTTCCCCTGCATCTTCCTCCTCTCCTTCCTCCTGTCCCTTCTCCCTTTTTCCTACCTCTTCTTCCCTCCTCTCCACCTCCCACCTTCGTTGTTCCAGAGAGAAAATCCCCAGTTGTGTATTCCTTGCCTCATACAGCATGTTCACCAATCCAGGCAGCATCCTGGTAAATTTCCTCTCCACTATCTCCAAAGCATCTACAGTTTTCCTGTAATGAGGCGACCTGAACTGAATACTCCACATGAGATCTGTTCATGGTCTGCAGGTGTTGTGATTGTAGTAAGTGCACAAATGTGTTTGAGAAAATCAGCAAATCCCAGAATGTCCATAGGAGGTAAATATATACATAAAATCAATGTTTCGGGCCTGAGCCCTTTGTCAGGGAATGAATAAAGAGCAGACAGGCTTCTGAATTAAAAAAAAAAGTGAGTGGAGAAGGGGCGGGAGCAGGGTAGAAGGGGCAGGGGGGAGAAGGGGTAGGGGGAAGGGAAGGAGCAGGGAAGGGGAGAAGGGGCAGGGGAGAGGAGCACTGCCCCATAGCCAGGAGGCCATAGATAGAGATGGATAGGATGGCAGGAGAGAAAAGGTGATACCTTCACAATGCAGTGGAATCCTTTGTCTTGTTAAAGTACTAATGCTGGAGTGGAGAGTAAATGTTTAGATTTGAGATCCATGCTGGTTGTAATAATAGCAAAGTTTACTGTAAACCCTTGGCATTGGGGTGACTGGTGCTCCAAGTGGGAAAAGGAGCTTTGATGCTGCCACAGAGCGTTCCAATCTCCATGCCAAAGACTTTGGCCAGTAGGGTGGGGCAGCTGGCAGAGATACTGCTCAGAGTCCTCATGACCTTGCCCTGGTGCTGCTTTCGTAGAATGTGTCAGTTCACCATGTGACCGCTTGACATACCCTGGATGCTCCAGCACGTGCTGGTAGGGTAATGGGTCAACGTAGATTACTCATGGGTGAGTAATGGGAGAATTGGTGGACTGTATCAGCCATGTAATCTCATGGGAAATGAAGAAGAGTCCAACGTGTGGCTCCTGGAGCCTTCTCTACCATTCAATGAGATTGTGACTGATTCTTGACCAGGTCACAGGGACCTAAATGGGTGGAATGGGATTGCTCTGAGACCTGGCAAATATTTAATGGGCTGAATATCCTTCTGTATTGTTGGGAAATATGAGCATAGCAAATAGGCTGTGTAAAAGTATTCAGGTCAGAAACTGCGAATGAAACCACAGTTGAACAAACTGAAAGAGCTCGGAGCCATGTTCAAATGCCAGGTGTGTTGGATAACGCAGTTTGGAGAAAGTTCAGAAGAATGGGTCTAAATGTTTTGATACTCATAAAAATTTGCATGATTTAAGCAGACATATAAATAAACCACCAACCAGGCTGTTAAGAAATTAATATTTCAAGCGTATATCCCAGTGACTGAACTTTCTTTGACAGTTTTCCAGATTGAGACTGATTCGTGTTCACTCTGCTACTGTGGGGTCTGAGTTGGCAGTGTTGTAGAGCACAGAAATGGGCCATTTGGCCCATCACATCTATGCTGTCGTTTTTACCCATTTACACTCTTTAGATTTGCCCACATTAGGTCTGTATCCTTCTGTGTCCATTTAGTTGGACAGAAGCCCAATAGCCTGAACATGCCTGAGATAGTCTGATCTCAGAAGCTAAGCAGGCCTGGTTAGTACTTGGAGGGGAGACTACCTTGGAACACCAGGTGTTGTAGGTTTCTGTGAGGGGCGCAGGACAAAGTGACAAAAGTCCAATTCTCTTGTGGTGGAAGGACCCCTCTGTGTAAAGCCTTTAATCACCTTTCCTCGCACCTTCAAACGGCAGCGTCACAGGTACAAATATTGCTATAAATTACATTTCAAAAAAATTACAAGAAATAGGATAAAAGGAGGCAGTGTTTGTGGTTCGTTGGTTATTCAGGAAGTTGTCCTTGTGCCGCTGAGTGCTTGTCTTTAGGCTCCTGTACCTTTTCACTGATGGTAGCAGAGTGGGGGTCCTCGAGGATGGAAGCTACTTTCTTGAGAAACTGGTAGATGTCCTTGAGTCTGGCAACTCGATTATGGGATAAGATTTGACGATCTGTCCCATCTATACCTATCTGGCCACTCCTCTGTCACCTCCTTTCCTGGGGAAACAAGGCCATGCTTTTCAGACCTCTCCCTCTGATTGAAGCCCTCCAATCCAGCGGTGATCGCCTGGTCAATCTCCTCTGCACATCTCTCCATTGCAATCACATTCCTCTATAATGTGACAACCACATCTGAACAGGGTACTCTGTTCAGTCTAAGGTGCTTTGTAAAACTGCAACATAACATCCATCGTAACACTAATCTTTAACCTATGAAAGCAAACATACCATTTGCCTTATTCACCACACAATGTGGCCACGTACAAGGAATGGTAGACCTGGACCCCTAGGTCCCTCTCTGCTTGTTCTTTACAGTCTGACCATTTACTGCATGTGTCCTATCCTCATTAGATCTCCCAAAATGTATCACATTGTACTTGCTGGGGGATCAAATGTCGTCCTGCTGACTCCATCTGATTATGTCTCGTGGTACGTTTGGGCAACTTTCCTCACTAGTCACAGCACCACCAACATTTGCGTCAACTCCAAATTTACCACTCACACCTCCAAAGAATGTTTAATGCTAATGTATATCTTATTACCGATAATGTATATATCATTACCGATCCCTGCAGTACACCATGGATCATAGATTTCAGTCAGGAAATAATATTTTCATCACAACCTTCTGTACCTTATACCATGCCCACTTCATCAAGGTCTTGGGCCTGAAACGTTGGTTCTTTGCCACTATAAAGTCCACAGTTTGACCTGCCAAGTTTCTCCAGCGTCGTGTTTTCTATCTTCCTGTTCTGGACCGTTTTACTGAGCACTTGGCACAGAGAGGGGACCGGTAATGTGAAATGGGTGAGGCAGTGAGATTCAAATCAATGTCAACAAGTACGAGGCCATTTCTCTTATTAATTTCCACATTGAACAGACTCTCTTTTAATAAAAGGATGGGTTTGTTCCGAGTTCACCCTTCACCAGCTTTTGTTTCTGCTCTAGTACATTTGAGGCAGGTGCGAAAAGATGGACAATGGCAAAACATTGCATGCCACTGTTCCAGAGTCTGTACGTAAACCCTTGTGCAATAATATGATTCAGTCATAATTCACTGAGGCTTTCCACCTCGTGCACTTTGATCCATCTGAATACAAATTGCATGCACTCGAAATTGTGCAAGTGTTTTTTTTCGTTAGTTTCCATTAGGACTCCCTTAAATATGAACAAATGCAGCATCAGCCAATTAAATTGCACAGTTTTGAGTCATTTTTCAAAAAAGATTGGCTACAAATAATGCATTCAAGAGCATTTGATGCAGTTTTAATTATGCAATTTAAAAATAGGTTATCACAAAAATGTGCATTTTAATCAATGTCTTGTGTGTCATGTCTTGACTAGTAGTTGAAAATGGTTATCAAAAAAATCCTCAATAATTTTTAAAAATGATATCGAGGTACTTCAGCTGTTTGTAGGAAGTTGACTAGATTAAGAGACTGTCTGCAGGATATCCTGAAAATACAATTTTCTCTAGACCCAAAGATCTTTTTAATTGGGGAACTTACTGAAATGGCTTTGTTAAACAGATTGGATAAAATCAAATGGCGTTCTTGAGATTAGCTCGAGCAGTAGCAAGGAAAGGTATAGATGTTTCATGGAAAGATTAATTTACAAAGATGGCATTCGGAAATGAGGTCTTGTATACCAATGGAGAAGATAACATAATCTACAAGATCAATATTATATATTTTAAAAGATTTGGAGCCCATACTTGGATTATTCAAATTTTAAAATCTGAGACTGGCCGTGAGTGCAGCTTGGATGAATGATTGATTGAATTAGTCTCCTTATTTCTTTCTTTTAGTTTCCTTTTTCTTCAGGGAGTATGATTTGGTTGAAGGGAGGGGTAAATGGGGGGGGGGGGGTGGTTAGGTAATTTTTAGGATTCTTTGTAGTTCTTGTTAGATTTTTTTTCTATGTAACCATGAAATTTTTTTGGATAATTTGTTAATATTTTTAATTTTGTAATTATGGTTATTAATTTGTTTTCTAATAAATAAAATATTTTTTTTTAAAAAACAAGAAAGTTAACAGATGCTGGAGTCGAGCGCAACACACAAATGTGCTGGAGATACTCGGCATCCAGAGGAAGTAAAGGCCCAATGTTTTGGGCCTGAGCTCTTCGTCGAGGTATAAGTAGAAACAGGCAGGTGCCTGAGTAAAAAGGTGTGGGGGAGGGGGGAAGAGGAGAGAGGAAGGGGCAAGGGGAGGAGCACAGGCTAACAGAGAAGGTCAGAGGTTTGTGGTGTTAGACATTTTTATAATGCGTTTTGTACCTTTTCTATGAAATGCTGTTGTAAGAACAACTTGTCTTGTTAAAGGCTCTCAAAGATATGGACTTGCTCATCTCATCGTGGCGATTAATGTGAGTTGTGATATGACACATCTTGTGGGTTGGCCTTGCTGTGTGCAGCCAATACCAAGTACTGAGGAGACATGGACTTCATAATCGTTTGTACAGGGTGTTGTGATTTTGCGTTGAACACGGGAAAAAGAAAATGGCAAAACTGGGTGGGGATATCTGGGCTGCAGACTTCAGCTACACAAGTCTCAATAATGTTCTTTGAAAACTAGTCCACCCTGTAATAAATTCCAAACCAATCAGTCATTATTACGGCCAGGCACTTTGTTTTTGACGACTATCGGGGGTACATATTTAAAAATTTCCAACGATTTTTCTGATCATTCTTGCTTGGAAGTTCACATACTCTAACTGATCAAGAGCATGGCTAAGTGACCTGTGTTACGAAAAACCAGCAGTAATAGATATGCACCACAACACAAAGGGTTACTTAAACAAAAGTAGTTTTTAATTATATTTGAACAAGAAAATAGAATTAAACTTTAACTTGTTACTATCAACTTCCTTCACCTACTTAAATCCCCCCCCCCCCCCACCCAATACTAAGCGCAGGTGTGTGTAATGTGTATTTAAGATTAGAAAAGTTCTTTGGATCACAGTCCAATCTCATTGGTTGTAGGCAATTCTTGTACTGTGCACAGAAGTTAGCATTAACAAAGTTCACCAGTCTTTGGTGCTTAACAAGCAAATGGTTATCACTTAGGAGGGTTCTTGTTGGTCTTCAGAGAAAGATTTCCTTTTGTTCCAGGACATGCGCACCTGATTCCTGTTTAATCAGTCTTGCTGACAAAACTTGCCCCCTTCAGGGTTCTCCAGATGATCCTCATTCTTTCAGGTCACCTTTCAGACAGCCATTCTTCTCCTTTGACCAGGCAGTCTTCCAAAGTTTGCCAGCTTTGTCCTTCTGGAACTGATTTCTCTCTGTTTCACATCCTCTCTCTCTGAGAGCAAAACTTCTGTCTCTGTCTGCAAAAATCACATACTGTCCCAGACAAGCTGTATGCTGCAACCTTGTTGCTCTTTTTGCAAAAAGCATTTTGCAAAAGTAGTCCTGCAAATATTCTGTGTTTTAAAATGTTTGTGTGCAACCTGCTCTAACAATTCCTGCCAAACCACCTCTAAATACTCTGTCACACCTGTTTCTGGGTCTCTGTGGATCTGAAAGAACTAGGATATGAAGTGCTGTCATTTTCAAGTTCATAATCAACATCATCTGACTGTACATATGTTCCATAGGGGTCGGGGTTGGCGCCACATCTTTGTGCATTGTATATTAATGATTTAGATTATGAATGATTGGCCCTGTGGCCAGGTTTGTGGAAAGTACAAAGGTCGGAGGAGGGGCAAGTAGTGTAGAGGAAACATGGAGGCTGCAGAGGGATGTACACCAATTAGGAGAATGGGCAGAGAAGTGGCAAACAAAATTTAATGTCAGAAAATGTACAGTCATGCACTTTTGTAGAAAAAATAAACTAGCAGACTTTTAAATGGGGGAAAAATTGAAAATACCCAGATGCAAAGGGACCTGGGAATCCTCGTGCAGGATTGTGTGAAGGTAAACCTGCAGGTTGAGATGGTGGTGAAGAAGGGAAATGCCATTCATTTCAAGAGGAATAGAATATAAGAGCAGGGATGTGATGTTGAGGCCTTATAAGGCACTGGTGAGATCTTAATTGGAGTATTGAGAGCAGTTTTGGGGTCCTCATGTTCTGATGTTGGAGAGGGTACACAAGGATGGTTCTGGGAATGAAAGGGTTATCATATGAAGAGCATTTGACAGCTCTTGGCCGAGAATGTAGGAGAATGAGGGCGGATCTTGTTGAAACGTTTTCAATGTTGAAATGTCATGGACAGAGTAGATGTAGAAAGGTTGTTTCTCATCATGGGAGAGTCGAAGGCAAGAGGGCACAACTTCAGGATTGAAGGGCGGCCACTCGGAACAGAAATGTGGAGGGATTTTTTCAGCCGGAGGTTGGTAAATCTGTGGAATTTTTATCCCAATTCCTTCTGGTCACCTCATTATAGGAAGGATATGGAAGCTATGGAGAGGATGCAGAGGAAATTTACTAGGATTGGATTATACACTGTCTTATGAGGCAGGGACTTTTCTCTTTGGAGAGAAGAAGGATGAGAGGAGATTTGATAGAGGTCTCCAAGGTTATGAGAGGCATAAATAGGGTGGAAGGCCAGTGCCTGTTTCCCAGGGTGGGAGTAGCAAACACCAGAGGACATCCATACAAAGCTAAGGGAGGGAGGTTTAGGGGAGATATCAGTGGTAAGCTTTTTTTTACACCTTGCCTTGCCTGGGATGGTGGAACATTAGGCACATGGGTGAAAGAATAGTGGGTTATGAGGTAGGGAAGGCTTAACATTTTTTAGGTTTATATAGGTCAGCACAACATCGTGGGCTGAAGGGTCTGTACTGTGCAGTTATGTTCTATGTTTTACGTTCATTCCCCTCCCACCAGGGGGAATCTCAGTGGCCAACTACCCCTCCCCACCAACCCGCAAGTCTTTGGGATGTGGGAACGCATTGGAGCACCCAAGTTGTCTAGGAAAATGTGCAAGCTCCATGCAGGTAGCACCCGAGATCAGGGTCGCTGTACCACTCTGTGTGCCATACTCTTGGAACTGGACAGGGAGCAGATCCTTTGGCCCATGTATGTATGCTGAACAGTTCATTCACATTTTCATTCCCCTTATCGGTGAACTCTTCCTCCTGCACGTTCCTTTTCTGCGGCGCGATCGTCAATCTCGAACACCCCTTCTGTGAGAGCTGGAAAGTACATTCTTAACAGGAACCTGCAGAACTATGCTGGTAATAAGCAGCAAAAATATTTGTGCACTACGAATAGAAAAGTCATTGTTTGGAGTCAGTGGACGAGGTGAAGCCTGGAGTTTTGCCAGAGTATCTGTTGAAAACTTCTGACTCCCATTTGCAGGGAGACACTGGGCATTTTTACACAGAAACTTCAGAATTATGTTGAAAAAGAAATTAGCGTACCTACCTCTGGCATGCCCCAATGTGGTCGTTTTACACAGGGGCACTTTTACACAGCCTTCCTGTGTTGCGGAGTTTGTCGGAGGGGGAAACGTCGTATTCATTGGGCCTGTTTCTTATGGAGTGGCTGCGGTCAATTTACACTGCAGCCGCTCTGTAAAATTACGGGTGGAATTAGCATAAAAAATTCCGTCTTGACATATTTACGCTACTGCCGGTGCAGAAAATTTCCCAAAATGTTCTGCTGTTCAATGTCTGTGTGAAAGTGTTAACAGATGCACACTCGAGAGGACTTAGTGAGTGACAATGAGCTACCTGAGATGGTAAATTTTGAACAGGAGAAGCTGAATTGCCTTCTCCACGGAGGAGATGGTGCTGAAAAGTCAGGTCATTTCATCTTCCACACGGGCAAGAGAAGAAAACAAATCAATGATTGAACCTGGGAGGATTCTCCTGTCACTTACACAGCCACTGAGAAGTTTGTTGAATCAATATCCCGAGTCCCTTTGTTCTCTGCATTAAATAACCTGCCATCATCTCGTTAAACCCTCAATGACAAGATCACAAGAAAAAGGGGACAGAAGCAAGCCATTTGGCCCATTGAGTCTGCTCCGTGAAACCTCCCTGAGCTAAACTGTTCTTGCATCTAGTTCCAAGTTCCGGCCTTGTCCCCATATCCCATGATAACTTGACTAATTAGATACCTATCAATTTCCCCTTTAAACTCCCCCAATGACTGGGCCTCCACAGCTGCATGTGGCAATGAATTCCACAAATCCACCACCCTCTGGCTAAAGAAATTTCTCCCCATCTCTGTGGTAAATTGGCTTTTTTATTTCTTAGACTGTCCCCTCTTGTCCTGGAATCACCCTACAGGGGAAACATCTTACATCCACTCTGTCCAATCCATTCATTATTCGAAATGTTTCTTTATTTAAGTCACATAAAAATTATTGTTAAATCAACGCCTGTGAACTGTAAACAGAATTGTGTTTGGTGGAAGTACGTTTATTGCAGTGCAAAATAAGCAGAAATAATTTGTTGTAAAACAGGGAAGTCTGCAGTGATTGTAATTAATACACAAAAGTGCGAGAGAAACTCAGCAGGTCTCACAGTGTACCCTTCATACATTAACGAAGGGTTCAGGCCCAAAATGTCGGTTATAGATCTTTGCCTCCTTTGTCAGGTGTTTGAGGAGATTTAGTGTGTCACTGAAGACTCTCAAAAACTTATACAGGTGCACCTTGGAATGCATTCTGACTGGTGCATCACTGTCTAGTACAGAGGCGCCAAATCTCAGGACAAAAAAAAGCTCCAGAGGGTTGTTAACTCGGCCTGTGACATCACGGGCACCAGACTGCCCTCCATCGAGGACATCTACATGAAGCGGTGTGTTTAAAAAAAAAACAGCCTCTCTCTCTCTCTCTCTCTCAGCAGTGTGTTTAAAAAAAAACAGCCCCTCTCTCTCTCTCTTTGAGACTTGTTCATGACAACAAATACCAATTCTGATTCCTCTGGATGCTGCAGGACCTGCTGAATTCCTCCAGCACCTTTGTGTATCAACAAGAAATAGTTTGTTGACAGGTATGGTTCTGTGTCAGTGGGGACAGAACAAAGGCCCACAAAAAAATGAGGATGTTGAGCTAATTGTAGGAACTCCAATTACACATTTTTCTTTTGTAAAAACATCACGAGACTGAAAGTGCTCCAAAGATATGTGACGACCTGCAGAGAGGTTTCTGCATAATGCAAGCAAGCAAGAGATTGAGGAGGGTTTTAAAGTTATAATGTGTCCCTTCTGCATCTAATGTTCAGAAAGCCGGCAACAGTGAACCATTGGATTCAGATGACCCCCTTCTGAATGAGAAAAGGAATTGGGAGAAAGGAATAGGTGGGTAGTAGTCGAATTACAAAACCATTTTTGTCAGGACATCATTGAACAGGGGAATTGGTTTAGAGCATTACAGGACAGTACAGGCCCTTTGGCCCACAATGTTGCGCTGTCCTATATAACCCAACCTCACAACCTTCCCGACCTCACACCCATATCCATCTATTTGTCTTCATCCATGTACCTGTCTAAGAATCTTTTAAATGCCCCTAATCCTGAGCCCTTCACCACCATCCCTGGCAATGCATGCAAGACATTCCAGGCACCCACAACTCTCTGTGTATTTAAAGAAAACCTTATCCCTTGGGATCATTGGGAAACACAAGGCCAATTCATCCTGAAGAAGAAGGGCTCTGAAGGGAGGACGAGACAACTGTGGCCATCGGGGGAAGTGAAAGGCAGAAGGAAAGCAAAATTAGCAGGAAGCTGGAGGATTGGGTCACTTTTAAAAGGGCACCAAAAAAGCAATAAAGGCAGGATAGGTGAAATACGAAAATTAGCCTGTGACATAAAAGAGGACATGGAAAGTTTTTTTTCAGATATTGAAAGATTAAAACAGGGAGGAGTGGACATTTGAGAGAGTGAGGGGGCAGACACTAGTAATGAGGTGAAGGTGGATAAATCACCTGGACCAGATGGACTACGCTGCAAGGTTCTGGAAGACGGAGCTGAAGAGATAGTGAACTTTCAGGAATCGCTAGAGTCAAAAATGGTTCTAGAGAACAGGGAAATGTCACTCCAGTCTTCAAGAAGAGAGAGAAGTACAGGACAGGAAATTATTATCCAGTTAGCCTGACTTTGGTGCTTGAAAGGATTCTTGAGATTATTATTAATATTAACCATATAATAATTACAGTACGGAAACAGGCTATCATGGTCCCTCTAGTCCACACCGATTTAAGTGAACTCCACTAGTCCCACCTACCTGCTCCCTGTCCATAACCCTCCAATCCCCTCACATCCAACAGGCCATTTGGCCCTATCCAACCCTCCCTTAAATGACAAAATTGACCCTGCTGCAACCACCTCTTTTGGAAGGTCATTCCACTCAGCCACCACTCTCTCAGTGAAGAAGCTTCCTTTTATGTTACTTATGACCTCTCATTCCAATCTCACCCAAGGACAAGGTTTTGGTGTACTTGGAAACACAAGATAAAATAGGCCAGAGTCTGCATGGTTTCCTTCAGGGGAGATCTTGCCCAACAAATCTTTGGGAGTTCTATGACGACGTAACGAGGGAAAGTCAGTGGATGCCATTACTTGGATTTTCAGAAGGCCTTCAACAAGGTCCCACACATAAGGGTGGTAAACAAGATAGAGGCCCGTGGTATGTCGTGAAATCTACTAGCATGGATGGAAGATTGTCTGACTGCAGAAGGCAAAGAGTGGAAATAAAGGGAGCCTTTTTGGGCTGGCTGCTGGTGACCAGTGGTGTTCCACAAGATCTGTGTTAGGTGCGCTACTTTTCAACAAACCAGGAAAGGACATGCATGGTAAATGGTGGGGGACTGAGGAGTGCAGTAGAAGAGAGGAACCTTGGAATGTGAATATATAATTCCCTGAAAGTGGCGTCACAGGTGGATAGGGTTGTAAAGAGAGCTTTTGGCATAATGGCCCATAAATCAAAATATTGAGTACAGGAATTGGGATTTTATAGCAAAGTTGTATAAGACATTGGTGAGGCCACATTTGGAGTATTGTGTGCAGTTTTGGTCGCTTCACTACAGGAAAAAGTGCAGAGAAGATTTTCTGGGATGTTGCCTGGACTTCAGGAACTGAGTTACAGGGAAAGGTGAACAGGTTAGGACTTTATTCCTTGGAGTGTAGAAGAATGAGGGGGGATTTGATTGAAGTATTTAAAATTATGAAGGGGATAGACAGAGTAAATGTAGGTTGGCTTTTTCCACTGGGGGTAGGTGAGATACAAATCAGAGGACATGGGTTAAGGGTGAAAGGGAAAAGTTTAAGGATCACACAAGGATCACTCAAAGAGTGGTGGGGGTGTGGAACGAGCTGCCAGCTAAAGTGGTGAATGTGGGCTCAATTTTAACATTTAAGAAGAATTTCAACAGGTATGTGGATGGGAGAGGTATGGAGGGCTATGGACTGGGTGCAGCTTAGTGAGAATAGGCAAGAAAAAGTGGTTTGGCACAGACTAGATGGGCCGAAAGTGGCCCATTTCTGTCTTGTAATTGACGATGGTTCTACAGGGGACTGCTTGTGGAGTGTTTTGCGTATTGAGCACCAGCTTTCATTGAGATGGCAACAATGTGGTCCTGCAGCACCAAGGCCCAGTCAGTTTGAGCATGTCCTGCCCTGGGCCACGAGAGAGTTTGCTGCTCCGCTTACAGTGTCGGGAGATCCCAAATGTCTACTGAAACACGAAGGTTACCTGCTCACAACCAGAACAAAGCAATTTGACTTTAACTGGAGTGTCTGTTACAAATTACACCTCCTCCCACTCGGTCTCCTGGAAAGGTGTCATCCCTTTCCCCCAGACTCCCCACCTCCACCGCAATTGCTGTCCCAATAATTTCATCACTGACTTGGAACTGTCCTGGTTGGGATTCCCCCCACCCCACTCCAACTCCACTCCTGTTGCTCCGTTCCTGGAACTGTCCTGGTTGGGTCCCCTCCCTCTCCCCCTATCTCTCTAGTCCATCTTGGAAACTGCCAACCAGACAGCATTAACATTGACTTCTCTGATTTCTGTTCAGCCTCTCCCCTGAGTATCTCTCTTTCCCTATCCTTTTTCCTTCCCTTCCCCCTCCTATCAGGGAGTGACCCTCTCCCATCACTTCTCAGCCCTCCCATCTGTATCCACCCACAACCTGTGGCCTGTGCACCTCCCCCTGCCCCTTCTTCCCTCAACTTCTCCCCTCATCCCCACCTTTTTGTTTAGGCGCCTGCCCGACAAAAGGACCAGGCCCAAAACGTTCGCTACCCTTTAACTTCCTGTGGATGCTGTATGATCTGCTGAGTTTCCCCTTGTTGTAACCCCTAGATTCCAAACTGTTGGAATCTAGGGGTTATAACACCCTCCAGGAGAAGTGACTTGCAGGACCACATATTTGGAATTTTTATATCATGTTACCCTTTTGAATAGTATCTGATCTGATCTGTTTGAGTTCAGGTTCCACCACATACCATCTTGGAATAATTGAAGGAACTCTGTGAAATGTATGGAGCAATTGCTGGAAGTTTCGAGGAGAGAGAGAGAGAGAGTGAGAGAGCAGGGAGGGAGAGGAGGGAGGGAGAGGAGGGAGGGAGAAGAGGGAGAGAGAGGAGGGAGAGAGAGGAGGGAGAGAGAGGAGGGAGAGAGAGGAGGGAGAGAGAGGAGGGAGAGAGAGGAGGGAGAGAGAGGAGGGAGAGAGAGGAGGGAGAGAGAGGAGGGAGAGAGAGGAGGGAGAGAGAGGAGGGAGAGAGAGGAGGGAGAGAGGAGGGAGAGAGAGAGGAGGGAGAGAGAGAGGAGGGAGAGGGGGGGAGGGGGAGAGGGAGGGGGAGGGGGAGAGGGAGGGGGAGAGGGAGGGGGAGAGGGAGGGGGAGAGGGAGGGGGAGAGGGAGGGGGAGAGGGAGGGGGAGAGGGAGGGGGAGAGGGAGGGGAAGAGGGAGGGGGAGGGGGAGAGGGAGGGGGAGGGGGAGGGGGAGAGGGAGGGGGAGGGGGAGGGGGAGGGGGAGGGGGAGAGGGAGGGGGAGAGGGAGGGGGAGGGGGAGAGGGAGGGGGAGAGGGAGAAGGGAGTGAGAGAGAGAGAGAGGAGGGAGGGGAGAGGGAAAAGGGAGAGGAGGGGTCAGGGAGAGAGAGGGGGAGGGAGAGGAGGGGGAGAGAGACTCGCCAAATTCCAACTGTCCCATTTGGTAACCAATGTTAAGGGCTTGCTGTTCATTGATTACATCATTGAGACCAGATCTGCTGCCTCAGGTGCATTTGTAAAGTTAAAGTTCCTTCATTGTCACACAAAGAGGTGCCACTAGCCCAATGCTGTACCAAAGAGAAGTAGAAGAGCCCCTTTGGAGACACCGAGAGTCCATGGATCCTGTCACTTCCTCTGATGCCGCCCCCATCAGTTGCATGGCTTCCTGTCCCATCCAGTGTCTCCTTGGTCCCTGATTCCCAAACCCTGATACCATCACACCTGGTGCTGCTTTTAGCTGAGACAAAATCCAGTCTTGGCTAAGCTGTGGTTTTATCCAGTATTCATTGTCTTCAAGGAGAGGAATAATGGTCCGTTTTAGTCAAACATTGCCATGTTGGTTCGAATCAGAGGAGAACCGTGCATGTTATTTGTAGGTGATAATGTTTAAGGGAACATTAGGGGGAACTTCTTCATGGTGGGAATGTGGAGTGAGCTGCCAGGTGAAGTGATGAATGTGGGTTGGATTTTGACATTTAAAAACAATTTGTACAAAAATTGATGGGAGGTTTATTAGGGGGCTGGTGAGGGTAATTGGGACAAGGCAGTATAACAGTAAAGCACAGACCAGATGGGTCAAAGGCACTGTTTGTGTGCTGTAGTGCTCTACAGTGCCCTGGTTCTAACATGGGTGACCACAGCAGCTGAATGTTATAGTCCATTATCGAAATTAGGATTCAATGGAAGTGCATTTCAGAAACGAGGTACAGTGGGGAGAGACCACAGTTGTGCCTCGACAGCTGGCGTCTGGGATGGAATTTCACCCTGTGGTGGATCTCACACAATGGATGTCTTAAATGCTGGAGGTGTTGGATTTCCGTTTGAATAATTCATTATTGCTAATCTTAGTTAGAAAATGCGTTTACATTGCCTCTTTATCACAGTAAAGCATCTAAAGTAGCTTTCAGATATCAACAAAGGGCATTTTAACACAAAATCTTGGGAATTATTCTGAAAAAAAATTAGTACAGAGGAAGTAGGAACAGGAGTAGCCCAAAAATGGCCCATCGAGCCTGCTCCGCCATTCAATACGATCATGGCTGATCTAATTTATGACCTAACTCCACCTACCTGCCTTCTCCCCATATCCCCTAATTCCTCTATCATGTAAAAATTTATCTAACCGAATTTTAAATATGTTTAATGAAGCAGCCTCAACCACTTCCCTGGTTAGAGAATTCCAAACATTCACTACTCTCTGGTAAAAACTATTTTTCCTCATCTCTGTCCTAAATCTACTCCCTAATTTACTGTCCTAAATTTACCTCCGGTGTGTCCCAATGTGGTCGTTTACACAGGAGCTCTTCTACACAGCCTTCCTCTTTTGCAAAATTTGTCGGAAGGGGAAACTTATTCATTGAGCCTGTTTCTTACAGAGTTGCTGCGGTCAATTGACTTTGCAGCCGCTCCATAAAAATGTGTAGGGGTATGAGTGGAAAAGTTATGGGATGGAATTTTTCATAAAAGATTCTGTCCCGACTTTTTTTACACTGCCCAGGGAGCAGAAATTTTCTGCTTTTCAGTGGCTGTGTAAAAGTGCCCAATGTTTGACCTTCACTCAAAGAGGGAAATATTCGGGCAGTCAAACTATAGCCCCTTTTACACTTGCATCCCACTAAATTGGCCATTCAGCATCCCGGGATAGGAATGGCGTTTTTGCTGTTCACACTTAATCACTTCTAATTGGGATACTGAATGCGTTCACACTTGCAAGGGGCCATCCTCAGGGTTAGGACTGTTCAACTTTCTACCAGTCATGTCACAACGCATCGAGCGATGGTAGATCTGCCCTAAATCCTGATCAATGTATTATGATTATATTTGAACAAAATTATGCACTACACAGTTTGAGCCCTTCAGCCCCTGTTGATGTGCCAACCTATATAAACCTTTATTGCTAGCAATAAATAGTGATAGTGGACAATTTTTAAACAGCGTGGGAAAGTTGGTAGCGTTATAGCGCTCAATTTATAAATAGCATGGGAAAAGCGAAGGTGGACCTACCCTCCCAGAATTCTATGCGGCAGGGAAAGGGCTGTATGCATGGCTGCATGCATGAAGCATTCATGGAGGGGTTTCTCAGCCTCACTGCATTCTGGGAAGTCAGGTTGGCCATCGCTTTTTCCCACCGCCTTTAAATTGGGTGCTTTAGTGCTACCAAATTTCCCACGTTGTTTAAAAATTGTCCACGATTGCTATTTATTTATTCTCTTCCCCCCTCCCTCCCCCACAGCAAAGTTTATACCTTCATTTTAATCTTTTCTTCCTTCACGTTCCTGCATTCACGCAAAATCTTGGGTCATTTCAATCCCACGATACAATTGCCTGTTCTACACTTGCCTGATTGCAACGCCGGTGTGTACCGATGCCGGGGATTGTACTAGGAATCGAGGCCGTCAATCTGATGCCGGCATCGAGATGATTTTGCTTTCACACTAGACCCTTTTTTGGCCAATTGGCCTTTTAATTTCTGGGACCACTTGTAAGTGTGAAAGGGCTAATGACTTGTTCAAAAGCAGTTTAACGAGAACAGGCTGGGGTCGCAGGCAATGTACAAACGTGCTGGAGAAACTTCCTCTAATCTAGTCTAGTATTCTCCCTTATTTCATTCATGCAGCGTCCACAGGATGTAAAAGGCATTTCAGGCCTGTGCCCTTTGGGAATCTGAAAAAACAGGTAGATGACGGAATATAAAGTTGGGGCAGGAGGAGGAGGGAGGGGAAGGAGGTAATTTGTGGATACAGGGAGGAGAGTGAGAAACTGAGAAGTGGTGGGGAAGGGGGTGGCTCTCTGATAGGAGAAAGAAGGGGCAGGAAGCTGCAGGAAACAATCAGCGAGACGGGAGATGGGGGTTAATGGTGGGACTTGAACTCACAACCTCTAACTTCCAGACAGAGGTTACAAAGTGACATGTTGTTGAAAACCTGAAACTGGGCATGTTAGATTGAGACGAAAGTTGATATCTTGGACGTGATTCTGGAGAGATTTGGGCCATTGAGTATAAGAGTGATATAAAACTTTGGGCTGCTGTGAGCTGGCTGTCCTGAAAGGATCCTCATAACTGGCCAACTACTTCCGGGTCTGTAAGGTGGCCAAAACAATGGACGATGGAGAGCCTTCTGACCCATTTCCAGTCATCAGTTGTGTGAAACAAGACCATGTACTTGCACCCAGGATGCATGTTGAAACACTTAGTGATGTTCAAAGAGAGTCTGTTTTCTTGGCGCTAATTATGAGGCCAAATTTGCCAGGGGCAGATTTATCTAAGCTTCCCTGAGCTTCAACTTCTGACCTGCGTTGAGTGCCCCGTCAAGTTGGTGGTTTCTTGAACTTTTGGTTTGACTGAGAGTCTCATTGGGTTGCAAAGAGTATCGTCAGTCAGTGATTTCATCCTCTTCTTCAAGATGGGCACAGGCAGTGTTACAGACAAAAAACTACTTGCCCACCAGCTGTGAGCCCAAAGAAAGGCTCCAACATAAAGCATGTGCTGTTGTCCACCACTCTTAAGTATGACTACCTGCTCTTCAATGTTGTGACGAGGATGAAGGTGGCGGATTCGACCCATCTGTGCTTGAGTTCCTTTCCCACAGTAACAGTGGAATGAGAAACAGAAGTACCTTCACAGATTTCGCTTGAGACAAAAATTGAGAACAAAGAACATTTATTGTGCAACAGTGCAAAGTTGGGTGCTTCCCCTTACCCTGGGAATATCACACACATACTGGGGCTCACCCAACTTTTATACAGTTCATTTCAGTGTAGAGGTACCCTCCCCCCCTTACCATTCTTCTGCCTCCTGGATTGGTTTGGCATTTGGTAATTCTGTCTGGATCCCATCATGTCATTGTCCTTATTCATGAATCTGCCTTTGTCCTTATTCACACATCTCAACCCCCAGGATTTACTAATTCTATAGCAGAACTTGCTAATTCTTTCTATCACTATAAGACCCTTATTTTATTATACTTGCGTAACCCTTCCTCACACTCTTATCAGAATTCATCCTTATCAGAATTCATCCCTACTCAGCACTTAATTTAACTTCCTCTAATCTAGTCTAGTATTCTCCCTTATTTCATTCATACTAGCTTTACTTCCTATATTCTATTATCTCTCACAGTGGGTCATGAATTTCCAGATTCCCTTTTCCTCTTTCCATCCTCACATGAAGTCCTCCTTTCTATTTTTCCCAGACATCCAGCTTCCTGCAATCAACGTTCTCCTGATGGCCTGCAGCGATTCATTGTGAGAACAGTACATCAGCTCATTTGGAGTTTGACACTTCAGGAACTGTTCCAACCTTTTTGCGAGCTCTCTTCTCCCTCCTTCACCTCAGGCCTATGTGGTTGGCATGGCTTTCATGTCCACAGGCTTCCAGAGCTCCACCATGAGCCAGCTACTGTCCCTATTGATTACCATTGAACTCAATCCAGTGGCAGATCGCTGACAGAGCCATCTCGACACTGGCAACCTTCGCAATTCCTTTTCCTCAGGTTCCTGTTTCACCCTTATTTACTGGATCATCCAACTCTCCTGCTGCTCGACTGACCCCTCAAATCCCACCTTCAGAATCTTTTGTAAAGGTTAAAACCTTGTGTTTTTGCTTCTTAGTTAATTTTGTGCCTGTCTCAATTGTTTGTAGTGTTACTGCCCTGGGTAACAGCTTGCTCATTCTACAAGATGTGAAGGAAGTGTGAGCACAAGAAATTTTTCTTTGAATTTTTGTATCTCTTTAAATACCTTTTGTATCTCTATCATACAGTAATACTTTGTTATTCATCATTATGAAAGTCTTAATGCGAAGCTATCAACAAATTAAAACTACACAAAGTAACAGCCACAGAGTTTGATTTGTTGGATTAAAGAGATCGAAATTTGGGATATCGAAGCTCATGTTTTGGAAGATGATGCTTTGAAAAGAGGATATATTACAATAAGGAAAGTGTTGTCTATACCTGCCTCCATACGAATGCAGTAGGTAAAACACCAAAGCCCGCAGACACCATGGTTGAAGTTAAAAACACAATGCATCAAGTTCGCCCGGTTCAGGCCTGGTTATGTATCTATCTTTACAACATAATGGACACTGTTTGACCTGCCGAGTTTCTCCAGCATTGTGTTTTTACTCTATATGAATGCAAATGTACCTTAAGGGAACCATGTGACATGACTTCGATAATGTGCTCAAAATGCGACCGTTTGAAATGGCCACCTTGAATAATGATACTCTGACGTCCGTCATGGAAAACCTGAAAGACTGAAACACTTAAAAAGTCTGCAGATGCTGTGATTGTAGTCAAAACACAGAAATGCTGGAGGATCTCAGCACGTCTCACAGTGTCCATAGGAGGTAAAGATATGTTACCGACGTTTCAGGCCTGAGCCCTTCTTCAAGGTGTCTGAATTAAAGGTTGGGGAGAGAAAGGGGGAAGAATGGAAGGGGAGGAGGACAGACCAACAGGCAAAAAGTCTTAATTGAATATGATAAGAGAAAAAATGAGAATTGATTTTTGCTCTGTGGAGACAGAGGGAAAAGATATCGGAGGTGGGGCTTCTAACAGAAACTGGAGGTGGATATTAATACCATCCAGTTAGAGGGTGCCCAGATGGTGATCCTCCAATTTTCTGGTGGTCTCAGTCTGGCAGTGCATGAGACCATGGACAGACATGTCGGCAAGGGAACGGGGTGGGGAATTGAAATGGGTGGCCACTGGGAAATTCACATTGTTGCAACGAACAGAGTCGAGGTGCTCAACGAAGTCCAGCTTCTCCAATGTAGAGGAGACCCCAATGGGAACGTGGGATGCAGCAGAGAGCCCTCCACAGACCTGAAAGATTGCAGGCGCTGGAAAACTGGAGCCACACACTAAATGCCGCTGAATTCCACCAGCCTTTTGTGTGCTGCTCCTGTTGTCTGGTCCTTGACAGGTACGTAGTTTCACGACGGTGGTGAAGCACGTGGAGAGTGTGGTGTAGAAGATATTTGCCTTCATCAGTCAGGGTAATGAGTACATTATGTTACAGCTGTTCAGATGTTGGTGAGACTTGGAATATAGGTTCCCCACCTAATGGAAAGATATCATTATGCCTAAAAGATTCACAAGTATGTTACCAGCATTTGAATTCTACCAGTCTTGAATTATGAGGATATGCTGGGACTTTTCCCTTGGAACATTGGGGCTGAGGGAGGATCTTACTGAGGTTTATAAGATAACGAGGGACATGGATAAGGTTAATGGTCATAATCTTTTCGTTAGGATAAGGGAGTCTAAAACTAGAGGGTATAGATTTAAGGTAAGAGTAGAAAGATTTAAAAGGAGTCCTGAAGGACACTTGCTTCACACAGAGGGTGGAGAGTATGTGGACCGAGTTGCCAAGGGGTTGGTAGAGATGGGGACAATGGAAATGTTCAAAAGACTTTTAGACAGGATGTAGGTAGGGAGGGATATGAAGTGAATGGGATAATTGGTCAGTATGGACAAGTTGGGCTGAAAGGCTTGGTTCTTTGCAATTGAACAAAGTGGTAATGCAATTGAACAAAGTGACCCGATCCCTCCAGTTGCTTGAATTCTGAATAGCAGGGATTTTACTGGATAAAAGTGAGGAAGTCGTGTTGTAGCTCTTTAAAACTTTGCTCAGGTCACTATTATGTGCTGTTCTTGTTGGCACATTGCAGAAAGGATGGGGGGACTTTGGAAGGTTGCAGAAGAGGTTTGCCAGGATGTTGGCTGGATTAGAGTGCATGAGCTAGAAGGGGAGGATGGACAAACTTGTGTTGTTTTCTCTAGAGTGCCAGAGGCTGAGGGGGTCCTGACAGAGGTGTATAAAATCTGACTGAAATTGGCATCATGGTCATCAGAGAATGGGGAGGGAGGGGGGAGGGTAGTGAAGGGCCTGCTCTGTAGTTCCTGACCAGATTCTAAATGAATGTCAAAACTTTGGACTCAGTTCATATCTGTCCCGTGTGGCACTGAGGTGCCCGATCTTCCCTGTGTGACCCTGTGACTGATCGATCTGTTGTTTCTTCCAGCCTCTTCACAATGGCTTTGATTCCGATTCCGTTTCCCTTCCCAAAGACCCGGTGTTCGGAGTGGTGCAGAGGGTGGAGACAAGCAAGGCCGAGGTGGTAGTGTACGAGTGGTCCATTAACCAGCTGAGAGAGGAAATGAAGTACATCAAGGAGGTGAGATGCTTGGTTGATTCCATGGGTGACGGGCACTGGCCTGATGAAATGGCTCAAATCTCGCGAGGTCCAGTGGTCAGTGATTTCACTGCTCTGGGCCCGGAGCAACACCCTGTCAGGTTTCAACCAGAGACCTGGAACAACACCCTGTCAGGTTTCAACCAGAGACCTGGAACACAGAACAGAACATTACAGCTCACTACAGGCCCTTCAGCCCATGATCTTGTACTGTCCCATGTAAACCTACGCCACAACAAGCTAATTATTCCCTCCCTCATGCCCACAACTTTGTGTTTTTATTTCAACTATGTGCCTGTCTAAGATGCTTTTGAATGCCCGTGTTGTACCAGCCTCAACCACCACCTCCAACAATGCATTCCAGGCACCTAATACACTGTTAAAAAAAAACTTACCTCTGACATCCCCCATAAACATTCCACTCATCTTAAACAAAAGAAATACCTCTGATATTTGCTTTGTCCCCCCGATTGAAGCCCCTCATAATCTTATGTACCTCTTTTAAGTCTCCTCTCCTCCTTCGTTGCTCCAAAGAGAGAAGTCACCTTGCCTGATGTGACACGTTCCCCAAACCAGGCAACATCCTGGTAAATCTGCTCTGCACCCTCTCCATAGCTTCCACATCCTTCCTGTAATGAGATAACGAGAAATGAATGCATGTGGTCTAACCCAATGGTTCTCAACCTTTTTCTTTCCACTCACATACCAGATAAGGGAAGGGAAGGTTGAGAATCACTGCTCTGGACCCAATTGTTACTGAAATATTTTGCTTGACAAAAATTGTCATTGAGTTCTGAAACTCCAAACAAGTCAATTAGGGACAATTAAAACAGTGGATTTCAAACTTCCCACCCACATCCCACCTTAAGAAATCCCTTACTAATCACAGAGCATTGATGGCATAGGGAATACTTAAAGTGGGATGTGAGTGGAAAAAAAAAGGTTGAGAACCATTGATCTAATCACCAAAAAGCTCCATTTTTCTTACGTCCAGCTCAGCTCCTATGTTCCAACCTCCATGATCCCCTGCCAGTGCATTCCAGGATCCACCACTCTGTGGGTAAAATACTTGCCTCTTACATTTACCCTGAACTTTCCTCCCCGCACATTGCATTCGAACTCAGATTTCTGTGCACGTTTCGGGGAGAGGGTGGGAATGCACTGACAATGAGGGGCAACTGTGGAGAAGGGGTGTTGATGTATTGTCTGTGCACCAGGTTCGACAGTCACTGGAGCAGATCAGGCAACAGATGTTCGGTGAGTTCAGAGGAATGAAGGCACAAATCCAGCAGCTGACAGAGGAGGTGAAGGTGAGTTGGGGCCATGGGTGCTGCCCGCCAATTGTCCTCTCCATCGGGTTGGCCCAATGGGGCCAAGGCTCCTCGCTGCGTTATGTGTGGAGCTCTTCTCACTCAGGACCAGAATCCCAGCAGACACTTGGCTTGGAGAGTCCCAGCAAGTCCCTGCCTCAGGGATTCCCAACCTCCTATGACCCTGCCACTGAGATAAAAATACAAAATGCTGGAGAAACTCAGCTGCTCAAACAGTGTCCTTTATGGAATTTTCTAAATTCCATGAGTACAATCCCAGACGATTCAATCTCTCCTCCTAGGCCAACCCCCCCCCCCCCACAACTCCGAGTTCCTCGAGCATTTCTATGTGTTTACTGCAATCACAGTGTGTTTCCTTCATCTCTGGACTCAACCTGGTGAACCTCCTCTGCACCACCTGCAAAGCCAGTCCATCCTTCCTCAAGTAAGGAGACCAGAACTGTACACAGTGCTCCAGATGCGGACTCACTGGTATGTTGTACAGTTTCAGCAGAACTTCCCTGCTCCATTGCAGTCCTGACTCATAGCCTGTCATTGGAGGGGCTTTGGGTCATCTGGAGTTCAGTCCCCTGAACCAGGAAGACCTTAGCAGACAGCTACAGTCGTCTTGGTGTTATTTTTCCAAGGAGTTTGTGGTTCCCAGGAGATTGTTGGCGGAGCACTCAGTAACCGCAAGGGCTGGTGGTTAGCCTCTCAGTTAATGGAGAGGATCATTGTCTGGCAGTTCTCTGGCACTCATGTCATTTGCCACAGGTCAGTTCATGCCCAAACGCTGGTCACAGCAGGACCAAGATCTTGACGAAGGAGTAAAACGCGAAAGAGTGCGTCAGCAATACCTGCCTCCAAAGGGAGTTCTGTGGGACTTCCTCTCACGGCTCCCCATCCGCTCTCCCTGCCACTCACCAGGTGCCTGCACTCCTTCCCCACCCTCCCCCCCTCCCATTCTTCCCTTTCACCAGCTTTTTAATAGAAGCCTCTCCCCTGCTTTTTGCTCACACCTTGAAGAAGTACTCGGGCCCGAAACGTCAGTTTTATGTTTTTACCTACAGTGGACGCTGCAGGACCTGCTGAGTTCCTTGAAGAAGGGCCCAGGTCTGAAACATTGGTTGCCTTTTACTTCTTATGTGGGGGCTGCAGGACTTCCTCATTTGACTCTAAATACCGATTACGTCTGGCTTCATGAAGGAATGTACTGCTTCACTCAGGGAGGACTTGCAAATGGAATCAGCTATGTGAAATCTTCAGTAAATATCCCTGCTGCTCACCAGTGAGTGGAAGGATGGCCCAATGATTTCCGAGTGGAACAAGGATGTCTCGAGACTCTGTGATCGCAGTAAATACACAAAACCTGCTGGAGGTTCACCAGGATGATTCCAGGAATCATATGAGGAGCGTTTGAAGCTCTTGGCCTGTACTCGCTGGAATTTGGGAGAATGTGGGGGGTGGGGGTGAATCTCATTTGGAAGATGAAAGGTGTGGACAGTGTAGATTTAGAAAGACCACAAGACAAAGGAACAGAACCAGGCCACTAGGCACATCGAGTCTGTTCCGTAAATCTGCACTAAGCTACTCTACACTAGTTCCAATTTCCGGCCTTTTCCCCATATCCCTTGATGCCCTCACTAATGAGATACTGGTCTATTTCTGGTTTAAATGGTCCCAGTGATCTGGCTTCCACTGCTGTATGCGGCAGTGAGTTCCACAGATCCACGACCCTCTGGCTAAAAAAGTTTTTCCTAATCTCTGTTTTATATGGATAACCTCTAGTTTTCAGACTATGACCCCTTGTCCTCGATTCACCCACCAAGGGAAACATCTTACCTGCATCCACTCTATCTAAACCTTTCAAAATACGAAATGCCTCTATGAGATCTCCTCTCATTCTCCTATACTCCAACAAATACAACCCAAGAGCTGTCAAACGCTCCTCATACGTTAGCCCTTGCATTCCAGGAATCATCCTAGTAAATCTCCTCTGCACCCTCTCCAACAACATCGCATCCTTTCTAAGATAGGGGGCCCAAAACTGCACACAGTTACTCCAAATGATGTCTCACCAGTGCCCCATAGAGCCTCATCAACACCTCTTTACTCTTGTACACTATTCCTCTTGAAATGAATGCCAACATAGCATTCGCTTTCTTCACTACCAATCCTACCTGGTCATTAATTTTTGGGTTTCCCTGCACCAGGACACCCAAGTCCCTTTGCACACCCGAGGTCTGAATTTTCACACCATCCAAATAGCATTCTGCCTGTTTATTTCCACTTCCAAAATGTACAACTGTACATTTCTCTATGTTAAATCTCATCTGCCATAATTTTGCCCAATCTCCTAATCTGCCTAATTCCTTCTGCAGGGTGGTAAGGTGGGAAAATCTCAGACAAGAGGGCACAACTTAAGGATTGAAGAGTGTCTGCTTAGAACGGAGATGCAGAGGAATTTCTTCAGCCAGAGGGTGGTAGATCTGTGGAATTTGTTGCTACAGGTGGTTGTGGAGGCCGGGATTGATTCACCAGGGCATCAAAGGTTGTGGGGAGAAGACTGGGGAGTGGGACTGAGTGGGAAAATGGATTGAATGGCAGGGCAGACTGGATGGGCAGCATAGCCTATTTCTGCTCCCATGTCTTGTGGAAACACAGCAGGTCCCTCAGCATCCAGAGGACGCAAAGATATGTTCCTACCGTTTCAGGCCTGAGGCCTTCATCATGGTACGAGCAAAAAGCAGGCAGGTGTCTGAATGAAAAGGATGGAGGGGGCAGAGGGGTAAGGGGAGGGGCACAGGCCCACAGCCAAAAGGCGGATGGGGATGGAAGGGCGGGAGAGGAAAGCTGAGAATTGATCGTGGGGGGGGAGGGGGTTAGTGGAGAGCTCTGTGAATGCAGAGCTGGAGAAAAGGAAAAATTGGGGGGGTGGGGGTGCTAACCAAACCGGTGGAGAGGTTGACATTAATACCATCTGGTTGGAGGTGCCCGGATGGACAGATTAGTGAGCAGGGTCTCAGCTAGGAGATAGATCAACCTCCGGTGCGACCTTTGTCTGATGAATTCTACTTGTCTGGGAGATAAAGCATTGATATTCCCTTGGAGAAAGATCTTGTTGGCTGCAAAACACGAAGGTGGTGGAGAAAATCAGCAGGCAACGTAGCATCTTGAGGAAGTCCTGGGCAACCAATGTTTCCCTTCCTCAGATTGCACTGCAATCACAGTGTCTGCAGATTTTCTTGTTTAACGAGGTAATGGGTTGCTGCATTTCCATCACGAAGCAAGGTGACAGACACTTCAGCACCAAGATACTTCCTGAATCTGCTCACCCGCTGCATTGACTTTGGCAGTCCTTAGTGATGTGGACAACATGTGCCACCTGCTGGTGTTGAGGGGTATTTCTGTACCAAAACTCTGCTGGCACAACCGGTAATGGGGGCATGACCCGGTTTCTTCAATTCCAAGATCTCATAGAGGCACTTCGTATTTTGAACTCAGCTGGTCTCGCAGTGTCCAGAGGAGAGAATGATGTATTACGGACATTTCAGGCCTGAGCCCTTCTTCAAAGTATAAGCAAATTCCTCAAACAAGGGCTCAGGCCCAAAACGTCAGCAATATATCTTGTCGTCCTGTGGACGCTGAGTTCCTCCACCATTTTGGTGTTTTAACTGCAATCACAGCATCTGAAGACTTCAGTGTTTCACAAAGGGGGAGAATGGGAAGGGGAGAAGTACAGACCACATCGAAAGGTGTTAATTCGATATGATAAGAGGAGAGGTGAGAACTGTTTTGTCTCTGTGAAAGGAGAGAGAGGGGACAGAAGAGAGAAGGCTGTTCCATATAATCCAGAAGCCCAAGTATAAAGTTGAAGATTCTCTGCCCTTGCGTTGGGAGATTTACATCCGTGAATGCACCCTGGCCGGCCCCAAGGCGCCGACTCCCATCCTTCTCGGGGTGGGGGGGGGGAAGGGCCAGCAGCAGAATGCTGCACTCCACCACCCTGCACGGACATACAGCTGCTGCTAGGGGCTGGCCAGGGGTGGGCTGACAACATCGTCTGCCTGAGACGCAGGAGCGGGATTTTTAAAATGAATGAGGTTGATCGGTGGACGGCGCTACGGCACCAGTAGCCCCGCCTCCATCAGCTCCGGAGGTGCCGCTCAATGTGAATGCGGCTCAGAAGCAGCCTTTTAGGGCCATAAAAGGTAAGTTTATACTTTTCCCTCCGCACTTGTAGCCAGCCTCCAGGCGGGGGCCTGGCATGAAAGGGCCGAGAGAGAGAGGGAGAGAGCTGGGGGAAAGGTGATAGGGGAATGGAGAAAGTGATGGTGGGGGAAGTGGGGGTGTTGTTTACAGAACCAGAGAAGGCAATGTTAATGCCATTCAGTTGGAGGGTGCCCTGTTAGAAGATGATGAGGTGTTCCTCCAATTTATGAGTGGCCCCAGTCTGGTCATGCACGAGACCATGAACAGACACATCAGCAAGGGAAGTGGTGGGGGAGGAACTGAAATAGGCAGATCCACAGAACTGAGAAACTGTGCTCGGTGTAGAATCGATGGGCCACAGGGCCTCTCTCCTTGCCATGCGATCCCTGACTCTGACTAATTAAACAGATGAAAAGGTGGGGCAGGCTCCAGGCTGTGGAGACTCCTTCGGCTCCAAAATTATTTGTTTGGATGACTCCGCTCTTAAAATAAAGGGCGGCGTGATTAGCACGATGCTGTTTCAGCTCCAGTGACCTCTCCGCCGCTGTCTGGAAGGAGCTTATACGCTCTCTCCGTGTCTGCGTGGGTTTCCTCCAGGGGCTACGGTTTCCTCCCCCCTCCAAACGTACCAGGGTTAGTAGATTGATTGGTCATGTGGGTGTGAGCTCTTAGGCTGGAAGGGCCTGTTACTGTGGTGCATGTCAAAATCTCAAACAAACCTTTAGAACAGAAATGAGGAGGAATTTATTTACCCAGAGGGTGGCGAACTTGTGAAGTTCATTGCCATGACGTGGAGGTCCAGTCACTGGGTATATTTAAGACTGGGTTAGATAGGTTCTTGATTAGGATGGGAATCGAGGATTACGGGGATAAGACAGGGTTTGGAAAGAGTATTAAATCAGCCATGCCTTATATAAACATTGCAGACGTTGTCAGTGGGGACCCTGGGTTCCGGCTCCCTCTGTTGGAATGAGCCAAGTCTCCAGTCGAGCCGTCTGTTTTCACACCAGCTGCAGCTCTTGGTCTGAATGCACATCTCCAGCTGTCACTGCACCTTGTCTGGAACCACCCCCTGTCTCTTGCTTTCCCCTGCGCCTGGCGTTGGAATTTCTCAGGTGACTGGGGTCTTTGGTTCGACATTTGCACAGCCAGAACCCGTGGGAAGTATTCAGGCCCATGGGAACGCGGTCCGATCGCCTGGAGCTCCCCACCCACCCGCCCAGTGGAGACGCGAGAGAATCCAGTCTTGGTGACCTGGAGCAACGCCAATTGCTCGGGCCTGCATGTTCCATCCGATGGTTTTCCTCTGAGGTCTGACGGAGTGTCGCTGTCCTCTTTGTGTTCCAGGCATCAGAGGCAAGGCAAGAGTCCATCCAGAAGGAGGTGAGCACCAATACTTCAGCCCTGCATCAGTATGGGAAGATGAACAGCTCCCTGACGACCTTGACCATAGACCTGCAGGTACAGGGGTGCCTCGCCCACTGGGGTGGCTGTAGCTGAGCATCACTGGGGCGCGAGAGTGGAGAACCAGCGAGGTTGAGGGACACTCTTTACATCGGGGACATGGGGTGGAGGGTGTTACCTAAAGCTATTATTTACGGACTCTGGCTGCTTGGATGAGGCCGGTATACAATACATGGAATGCCCCAGATAACAGCCCCCTGCTCACGGGCTTGAAAGGGTTGCTCCTCAAGTTCTGGGTTGTATTTCACCGCCTACTCCTGATCTTTGGGCACCCGGTACAGAGAAGGGAAGGTCAGTCAAGGGCTGTTCTCTTTGGTCAGTTATTGGGCCTGGTCATGACGGCAAATCTATGAGTCCAGGCAACAGGCAATCGAGGGCTCAGCTCGGGCTTGTAGCACGTCGAATGATTCAAAGACTTGTTGACTTAAACCAAGACTTTTATTACCAAAAGTCTGGAGCATAGGACATCGAGGTCGACCAGTCCAAACTGACCTGGGTCTGGTTAGGTGCAGCCCTTTATGACCTGGCTGCATATGGTTATGTGGCTACGGTTCTCAGCCAATCACTATCAGTATATGCAAATATATACAATGGTTTCTAACTTGATTTGTGTTGAGAGACTCGTTCTGCAATCATGGAACATTCAGACTGGTAACGTTACGATAAAGATAAAGGATGTTGAGGGGACTCGCTTAACCTCTGAAGCTGGGAGATTCGTTAGGTGGCTTCCAGAGATGGTCTTGAGAGGTGCCCCGTGTTCACACGGGGATCAAAGCAGCTCCTCACGGATATGCTGTGAATAGTAGAAGAAAGCTGGAGTTAAGGATGGAGGGGGAGCAGGATTATGGGGGGAGGGGGTGCAGGAGAATAGGGGAGGGGATGCAGGAGAATAGGGGAGGGGGTGCAGGAGAAAGGGGAGGGGGTGCAGGAGTATGGGTGAGGGGTGCAGGGGTATGGGTGAGGGGTGCAGG
Source organism: Narcine bancroftii (assembly GCF_036971445.1). Lineage (NCBI taxonomy): Eukaryota > Metazoa > Chordata > Chondrichthyes > Torpediniformes > Narcinidae > Narcine > Narcine bancroftii. Next base: position 45,608,022 of record NC_091482.1, read on the forward strand.
GGTATGGGTGAGGGGTGCAGGAGTATGGGTGAGGGGTGCAGGAGTATGGGTGAGGGGTGCAGGAGTATGGGTGAGGGGTGCAGGAGTATGGGTGAGGGGTGCAGGAGTATGGGTGAGGGGTGCAGGAGTATGGGTGAGGGGTGCAGGAGTATGGGGGAGGGGGTGCAGGAGTAGGGGGAGGGGGTGCAGGAGTAGGGGGAGGGGGTGCAGGAGTAGGGGGAGGGGGATGCAGGAGTTGGGGGGAGGGGGTGCAGGAGTGGGGGGAGGGATGTGCAGGAGTAGGGGGAGGGGGGTGAAGGAGAATGGGGAGGGAGTGCAGGAGAATGGGTGAGGGGTGCAGGAGTATGGGTGAGGGATGCAGGAGTATAGGGGAGGGGGTGCACGAGTAGGGGGAGGGGGTGCAGGAGTTGGGGGGAGGGGTGCAGGAGTGGGGGAGGGGGGTGCTGGAGTAGGGGGGGGGAGGGGGGTGCAGGAGTAGGGGGAGGGGGTGCAGGAGTGTGGGGGAGTGGGTGGCAGGAGTATGGGGGAGGGGTTGGAGAGGATTATTTGAATCAGGTTCATTTATTGACACAGTGAGAAAGATCAGAGTTGTACAACATAGAAACAGGCCCCTCGGCCCATCATGCCTTTGCCAGCTACCGTTCCTTCATTCTCCCACCTCCCTGTGTCCATCCATCCATCCCCTGCTCATTCCAGGACCTGTCCAGATGCTTCCTAAATGCCATTCCTGTTCCTGCCCCCACCCCCTCTCACTGGTCTTTTGTTTGGACGGCATCAGGCAGGGGGGTGGTTGCAGATTTAAAAAATATGGCTGGGAAGTGGGCAGGAGAAGATGCCTTTGTCTGGTCATCCAATTTTCCACCAAGGAATAGATTGGCCCCAAGTTTTAAAAAAACTGCCCTTATTCCAACCCCCTCCATCCCAACCAATCCGCCCCAGATCACCTTGCCATCTCAAGTGTTTGAAGACCTTAGTTAGATTTGTGGGCAAGAGGATTCTAAAGTTTAGGAATCCTGATCATGTCCTCAGATGTTCACCGGTTGTGCTCAGGCACCATCAAACCGTGAGCCAGAATCTGCGTGGTCACCTTCCAACACCGTTCCTAAGGTTGCATGACTGCAGTTATTCAGGGATCAACGTCCTGGGATCTTCTGATGACAGATTAGCACGTCCGTGAGTCATGGCAAGAGACCACCTTCTGTTACAAGAATATGTGCTCTGGAATGCAAAGGTGGAGAAACCTTAATGCTGTATCAGATACACCAATGGCGAGGGTGGGGAGTGTAGGGGAGACGTCAGAAGAAGGATTTTTACATAGTGAGTGGTGGATGTCTGGAATGCATTGCCAGGGGTGGTGGTGGAGGCTGTGACATTTAAAGAGACCTAGACAGGCTCGTGGATGTAAGGGAATAGAGGATTCGGGGTGTGAGGTCAGGACAAATTAGATAGCAATGGCGTGGGTTTACGTAGCCCGGCACAACATCGTGGGCTGAAGGGCCTGTACTGTGCTGTAATGTGCGCTGTTCTTGCACCTCACTTTACTGCACAAAATATTAATAAAGTTAACGGGTGTAAAAAACGAATAGGACAGTTGGCTCAGGTTTGCTTCCAACTCGCACAGCAGGAGTGGTTTGTTAACAGGTGTTTTGTTTTTATCAGCGGTCCCTCTTGGACTCGGCAATGGACTCCAGTGAGAGGCAGGAGAAGATGAGAGATCTGCAGACGTCATATCACCAGTCGCTGCAGCTGTTGAAGGAAAAGGATCATCAGATCCAGGACGCGCAAATGGAGAACCAGATCCTAAACCTGAAGGTAAATCGTGCTGGGACGGTCGAGGAAAGAGTTTCCAAGCGCATAAGTTGGCGGCCAGCGAGCACTTTACTACATTACTGGCCACCAAAACCATACAAAATGTTGAAGAATTAAATCAAGGTTGGGTGGAACATGTAAAATTAAATTCAGCTCGTTTCATGTGGGAGTTTGCAAATCTTTCCTTGATCTGTCAGCTGGTGGATATGGTATCACTCACTTTCTCACTTTTACTATTCCTGAACAGTGTTTGCTGAAACTTAAAAGGTTTGGCTTTTGACTTTGATCTTTGTGTCTCTTCGTTGAATGTAGCATCAGTGAAACAGCTTTTTAATGTTGCTCGAATGTCATCTGCTCACAGGGTGACTGATTTGGCCGCATCAGTGTCAATGGTTGATCTCCAGTATCTTTACGTAGGAGTTTTCATTGAAACACGCCTCAACTTTCTGATCAGAGAACAAAGAACAAGCACTGTTTGGTTCTTTCCTGTAGTGATCTACCTCCCCTCTGAACGAGGTGAAGGCTATTGCTGCACCAAGGGGCCTGAATCGGTCTCCAGACTCTCTGTTTTGGGTTGCCTTTCTCATCGCTTGTGCTGTATCTTTGAAAGAGGAGGATCAGAGCCAGCACCACCAGGTTGAGGAGCAGGTTCTTCCCACGGGCAGTGAGGAGGCTGAACGACCAAAGGAACTGCTTGTGCTCACCCTCCGAGACTCTCGTATTCATGAAGCAATGTTTATTTATTTGTAGATCTGAATTCTTGTCCTGCATGTACATTGTTTGTCTGTCTGTGTGTTATGTCTGGTTGTGTGTCTGTGTGTTTTTGCACCGAGGACCAGAGAACAGTGTTTCGTCGGTTCTTGTACAATCAGATGACAATAAACATAAGCAGAACAGTACAACACAGCAGCAGGCCCTTCGGCCCTTGTGTCTGTGCTGACCATGATGTCCAAATCCAACTAAAACTCTGCTGCTTTTACCTGAGGACCATCGCCTTCCCAAGATCCTGTTATATGGCGAGCTCTCCACTGGCCACCGTGACAGAGGTGCACCAAAGAAAAGGTACAAGGACTGCCTAAAGAAATCTCTTGGTGCCTGCCACATTGACCACCGCCAGTGGGCTGATAACGCCTCAAACCGTGCATCTTGGCGCCTCACAGTTTGGCGGGCAGCAACCTCCTTTGAAGAAGACCGCAGAGCCCACCTCACTGACAAAAGGCAAAGGAGGAAAAACCCAACACCCAACCCCAACCAACCAATTTTCCCTTGCAACCGCTGCAATCGTGTCTGCCTGTCCCGCATCGGACTTGTCAGCCACAAACGAGCCTGCAGCTGACGTGGACTTTTTACCCCCTCCATAAATCTTCGTCCGCGAAGCCAAGCCAAAGAGATCCCTCCATTACCTGCGTCTGTCCAAAAACCTTCTCAATGCTGCTATTGTATCGGCTTCCAACTCTACCCAGGCATCCACCACTCTGTCTAAAAAAAAAGTATATATATATATATATATATATATATATATATACCTTCCCCCCCCCCCCATCACACCTTAATCGCATGTCCTTTCGTGGGTCTGACGCTCTTCTCCTGGGGGAAAACCTTCTGGATTGTTCACCCTCTCAATGCCTCTCATCATTTTTACATTCCAAAATGAAAGTTGCTGCAGAAGAATGGGATCCGGCATCTTGTTGATAAATGTTCATGGATTCCGCAATTTCCACAAGGCACTTTGAGGAAGGTCCCACTTCCTGCCAGTCCTCGGGTTTTCTTCCAAGTAACCAGACCCTGCAGGAGAAGTCGTGGAAGCCTGAAGGAATCCGGTTAATAAAAATGGCACGGTTAGCATGGCGCCATGGCAGTGCCAGTGACCCGAGTTCAAATACTGCAATGTCTGTAAGTCTGTATGTCTTGCCCGTGTCTGTGTGGGTTTCCTCCCGGGGGCTTCAAGTCTCTTCCCACCCTTCAAAACATACAGGATTTGTCGGTTAATCTGGTGTATTTGGCCGGCACGGCTCGTGGGCCTGTTACTGTGCTGTATGTCCATATTTAATAAGCTCACACACTGACCTGTAGTAGGTACGATCCCAGGCTAAATTCCCAATTAGACCTGACAAAAATCCTTGACGGAGGCAGGGCATGTTCAGAGGGTGGTTTAGTAAAGCAAATGAGATCTTGTTATTGAAAAATAGAGGCTAATTTACAGAATCAGGCTGTAATATTAAATGTAAAATGTATTATATCCAGACCTGATCACCACATGGAACAAAGCCAAGGGATAGAGAATGAAAATGTTGGGTGTCAGGAAGTAGGAGGATGGGAAGCAACTCTCTGATTCAGGTTCTAACCTGGAATTCGATGCGTTCAAGGGTAAGAGATTCGGTCTGTACCTTGAAACAGAATTGGATGGACACAGGAGGGACTGGTTTACGAGCTGAGGTGGAGTGCCTCAGCTGGGATTATTTTGCTGAATGCTGGCACAAATCTGCCCGATCCTGTGCCATAACTTGTTCTGCTTCTGTGATCTCAGCAGGGTAAGGGATGGAGGAACCCCTCCCTCCTTCCCCTCTGAGAAACTGCATGCCGGACTGAGTCAGCCACTTCAGGGCAGGAATGAAGGTTAAACTTCTCAGTAGAAAAGTTTGTGATCTTCAGCACCTCGGCTGCCGTTAACAGTGCGGACGGAGTTCTGCACTACTGGCCAATATGGCACGTGTTGCCAGAGTTTTAATTTTAAATACTTGATGGTGAAACACCCTCTTTTCCAATAATCCAAAGTTAATCAAGTTTCCAGTCAGCTAATTCACTGGTGCGTCAAGGGTCAGATTGGTCATGAGACATTGAGGACAGTTACGTCGAAAATTTTTGGGCAGAAAAGAATAATTGCAGCCTGGTCTAGCCAGTGTGGTCAGATTCGACCCGATTTTGTGTAGGCCTTCAACACAGAGGAATAGAACCTGCTAGAATTACACAGGGCACAGTGCAGCTGTGGCCTCATTACTCCAATCTCCCAGGGAAATACCTGCCCTTGGGTGCCGCCTGTGTGGAGTTTGTACACTCTCTCTGGGACTCCATGCACTCCCCCCTAGGTGCTCCAGTTTCCCCCCACATTCAAAAGATGTGCAGGTTGCCAGGTCAGTTGGCCTCTAAATTATCCCTGGTGTGTGGGTGTTGGGTGGAATGTGGGGAGAATGACTTGGAGTTAACGATGGGGGCTGATGATTGGTATAGAAAAGATGGGCTGAAGGGCCTGTTTCCAGGCTCAATGTCTCTATGATTTAACAATGAGCAACATGGTTGGTGTAACGGTTAGCACAATGCTGTTAGAGTGCCAGCGACCTGGGTTAGAACCTGGCGCTGTCTGTAAGGAGTGTGCACGTTCTCCGTGTCTGCATGGGTTTCCTTCGAGCACTCTGGTTTCCTCCCACCCTCCAAAACATGTGGCATTTGTAGGTTATTTGGGCCGTATGGGCTCGTGAGCCTGTTGGTGTGCTGTATGTCTAAATTCAAATGTTGGAAAAAATATCAGTTTTTTTTAAATTTTGTGACCTTTATCCAGTATTAGCATTAAATAATCCTTCTATGTTGCCAGCTTTGAGATCGGCTTAGCTTTATATAAAAAAAATTACAATGCCTGACAAATCTCTCTGACAAATTCAGTGATATACAAACAAGTTGATCGGTGTAGAATTACACGGCTTTAATGCATGATAAAATCCAACTCGTCATTCAGGCCATTTAAAATAAAAAGAATGACATTATCTTTAAAATACCTTTGTTCACAGGCATTTTCTGTCTGTAATTTACATGCCAGTTGTAAACCCACTATTTTGCATTATTAATGTCAGTGCAGTCATTAGGGGCCTTTCAAACTGCTGTGTACAATGGGGTTAATCGGGCAATTTGCCCAGTTAGCACCCCAGTTACACGGCAGTTAGAAAGGGTCAGAACCCAAACCTCCGAGATAGGTCAGGGAACCCAGTTAAACTTACCCAGGTCGCGTCCACAGGAGATTTGAAAACTAACATGGCCGACCCGCTTATTCCAGAGGCGTCAGCGCGTGCGTGCGTCACCGGGCAGCCAGCATCCAGCGATACTTCTGGTGAGTGCGTGAAGCATCATTGCGGGGGTGGGATCCTCCTTTAATCGCTGGGTTGGAGATTTAATGGGTCGATTTTTTTTTTTTTTCTCCCCCGCCCCCCTGCAATTTAAAAGGTGCTTCAGATATTGCACCCAGGTCCCAGGAGGGCTGCAGTTTAATAGAATCTACTTAGATATTTGAGATTCCCGTTGCTTCCTGAATGCACTAAGATTTTAAGAAAACAATTTAAAAGGCAGGTTAATGTTTACCTTTTAGGCGTAGTCAGATGCGAGTGGTGGCTTTAAGTAAATGATTTCACTGCTAATTTAATGAGACGTGCAAGGTATTTGCTGGTAGATCTGGTTCGGCCACAGTTGGTTCTCGTCACCACTTGGTGGGAATGACACGAGGTGGAGGAGATTCACCCGGATGTGGCCTGCATTGGAGGAATTTAGTCATGGGAAGAGGTTAGGATTCTTTTCCTTGTGGGTCCAGGGGGTACCTGTTAGGGGGAGAGAAAATGATGAGAGGCATAGATCGAGTAGATAATGGGACATTGCAGAGGCAGCCAAGACCAGAGAGTACTGCTTAAGGTGAGGGGTAAGAGACTTAGAGGGGAACTGGATGAGGAAGAATGTTTTTACCCACAGCATGGAAAACAGGCCATTCAGCCCTTCTAGTCTGTGCCAAAACATCATTCCACTAGTCCCACTGACCTGCATCTATCCCATAACCCTTCAGACCTCTCCCATCCATGTATCTATCCAATTTATTCACAACCTTTTAACAACTATCTGTATGAGTACTTGAATTGTTAAGGGGTATTAGACTATGAACCAGATGCTGGTAAATGGCTTGAATACGGGTAGGTAGTTACTGCTGGCATAGACCTGATGGGCTGAAGGACTTGTTTCTGTGCTGCTTGACTCTGAGGGGGCAAGAGGTGAAGTTATCAAAGCTTGTATTGTCCAAATTCTTGTCGACATGTTGCAATGGTTCAGAAATAACCTGCAGTAGTTGATGGATCAACAAGTGACTTGGGAACTTCAGAGTATATACGGAAGTTATACTTCAGTGATTCTCTGGGCCAAGTCGAATAGTTCAGGCCGTATCCAGTGATATTGAGAAAGTTTGCTTGTAATTATTCATGGATGTGGGCACCCAGGTTCTGGAGCACGTCTCTGGCCCGAGATTGTCATGGTGCGTACGGTGGAGGTCAGGTGCTGTTAGGTTCTCGGACACTGCACCAAGGACAATAATGCATTTTCAAGAGACAAATGTGTCCAACTGGGAGAGGAACTTGCTGGTGCTGAACTTGCTGGTCCAATGTGCTTGGTACCTTTTTCCCACTGGTTCATGGCTACTGATGAATTGTCCTATACAGAAGTACAGTGTACAGATGCTCTGAATGTCTTCCTGTCTGCAACTTCCCAGCTATGCAATACACACTAACAGTAATTTATGTGTAATTAAGAATCTGTGAATGGTGACTGGGTTAGAGTAGTGGTTAGCACAATGCGATTACAGAGCCTGCGTCCGGGGTTCAAATTTCCTGCTGTCTTTAAGGAGTTTGTGCATTCTCTCTGTGACCTCCGTGGGTTTCCTTTCAACCCTCCAAAACATATGGGGGGTGGGGGGGGGGAGTTGTTGTAGGTTAATTGGGTGGAATTCGGCGGCATGGGACTCGATGGGCAGAATTGGCTTCTACCTTGTTGATCAACCTCCGCTACTTATTGATTCGATTGAAGAATTTTGGAAGATACATCGGACTGTAAAATCCCACCTGAATACAGCAGGTGCCCATTGCGAAGACCCTGTGAAATTGGCATTTCTCAAGGAGGAGCAGAAGGGGAATATTTGGCCATTGAGCTTGTCCTATGATTCAATGAGATTATCAAAGTCCATGGGCCTATTTTTTCCCCTTTTCCATAATGTTGTTGAACCAAAATCTATTAAGCTCCTGGTCAACAGTTGCCCCTGCTTCTTGTTAGCTGTATGAATGGAAGTCTTTTGCCTTAGCTCCACTTCCCAGCTCCTGCCTCCTTCTATCATATGTTAAGGCTTTATGGGGCATTGGTCAGATCCTGCTTGGAGTATTGTGAGCAGTTTAGGACCCCTTATCTAAGGAAGGATGTAAATTTTATTTAAATTTAGACATATGGCACTTTTACTGGCCGATTCGGCCCCACGAGTCCGTGCCACCCAATTTAAACCCAGTACATTTTGAAGGGTGGGGAGGAAACCAGAGACCCCAGAGAAAACCCACGCAGACATGGGGAGAACATACAAACTCCTTACAGACAACACAGGATTCAATCCCAGGTCCGATCCCAATCGCTGGCGCTGTACCAGCATTGCTCTAACCGCTACATCAACCGTGTTGGCATTGGAGAGGGTCATTCACAAGAATGATCCATGGGCTAACAGAGATATCATATGAGGAGTGTTTAAAGTCTCTGGGACTGTTCTCGTTTAAAAGAATTGAGGGGAGTGGAAATCACACTGAAATCGATTGAATACTGAAAGGCCTGGATAGAATGGAAGTGGAGAGGATGTTTACTGTTGAGGGGGAGTCTGGGACCAGAAGGCACAGCCTCAGCATTCAAAAACATTCCTTGGGACCAGGAATGAGCGGGAATTTCTTTTCCCAGAGGTGGTGAACGTGGAATTCATTGCTGTGGATGGCTGTGGAGGCCAAGTCATTGGATATATTCAAGATAGGAGTAGACAGGTTCTTGATTAGGAGAGGAAATCGAGGATTATGGGGAGAAGGCAGAATGGATGGAGTGGTGAGGCAAACACGATGGGCCAAATGGCTTAACTCCGCTCCTATGGCCATGGAACACTTTTGTACTGTTGCTTCATGTAGGTTTGAAGCAGCAGAATATCTTTAGCACCAGAGATGTGGAAGATTTACACTCACATACCATCTTAAGTAATCCCTCACGAACTACAGAGCACCTATGACATCCTATCCCATGGGGGGAAGGTTGAGAACCATTGACCTAACCCATCGAGTCTTCCAACCAACTGTGTCTTCTAGTGTTGGTAAAAACAAGGATAAGTTTCCTGGAACATTACAGCACAGTACAGGCCCGTCGGCCCTTGATATTGTGCCAACCTAGATATTCCTACCAAAAAAAAGTATTGCACCCTCCCTGCCTCGTAACCCTCTTTTTCTTTCATGCTTGTGCCTATCTGAGAGTCTCTTAAATACCCCTAATGTTTCAGCCTCCACCACCACCCCGGCAAAGCATTCCAGGTACCCACAACTCTCTGTGTTTTAAAAAAAATCCTTACTTTGCCGTGTCCCCTAAACTTCCCTCCCTTCACTTTGTAGAAATTATCCCCTGGAGTTTGCTACTCCCATCCTGTGAGAAAAAGGCACTGGCTGTCCACCCTAAATCTATCTCTCATAATCTTGTAGACTTGGATTAAGTCCCCTCTCAGTCTTAAGTTTACTCTCACTATTTGGTAGTGTGGAAACAGTTACTATTATCTAGAGTTTGAGAGGCCCACTGTGAATCTCCTAAATGGCTGCACTGAATACACAATGTACTTATTCAAGGACAGCACAGAAGTTTAATTGTTCAACCAGTAATAGAAACTGGGCGAGCTTCATTGGATCATTTGTAAGTTTATCTTGGAGAACCTCCCCATTGTATCTTCTTTCTTTATGCTTTTGCATGGTCATTATGTATTTTATTTTAAAAAAGAGGCAATTTTAATTTGCACAGCTCACTTGTCGTTGTTTTACAGGTAGAATCTTCTCAGGAGGCCAATGCCAGCGCAATGCGGGACATGACCAGGAAACTTTACAACCAATACGAAGATAAACTGAAAGAAGCTGAATGCAAGCATCAAGCTGAAAGGGAAGCCCTTCAGGTCCGTCCCTCTTGTTCCCCGTGTGTGAGACGACAGATCACCTTCACCCTTCTCAAGTCTCACTCTCCAATTTGAAACACTTCCACACGAAGCGCATGCACTTGTCCAGGGCAGGTTCATCAATGGCCCATCTGTCCATGGCCTCAGGCCATGCACAAACTGGAGAAACAACGCCTAGTATTCCGTCTGGGCACCCTCCGACCAGATGGCATTAACATTGACCTCCTGTTCTTGTTACCCCCCACCCCCCTCTTCCGTCTCTCCCTGTCCCCTTTCCTCCAGTTCTGCATTCACCCCTCTCCCTCGATCAATTCTCACTTTCCCTCTCCTGCCCTCCTAACCGTGTCCAGATGTGGCCTTTTGCCTGTTGGCCTGCACTCCTCCCCCTGCCCCTTCTTCCCTCCTCCATTTTTATTCGTACCCTGATGAAGGACTCAGGTCCACAGATATCTATACCTCCCGTGGATGCTGCATGACCTGCTGAGTTCCTCCAGCATTTTATTAATGATCGTGCTGTTCTGTGACCCCACCTTGATGGGACTGCCAACCACAAATGGAATGAGGATTCTGAATACATTCAACATTAGTTATCACGTCACGTCAACAGGTGCAACAGCCAATATTGAATGAGGGGATTGGCTGATGTGCTTGTCGATGACAGGAGGTCTTTTAAACCCATGCTCAGTTAAACGTTTCAGGAGGAAGGAACCAGGTGTTGTTGGTGTTTGGAAACTCTGTGCTGATTGGGTCAAAGTTGGAAAGAGGGCATGAAGGGAAAGGTTGGAATGTTTCTGAACTCGAAAGGAGGAATTCCAGGTGAGGACTCAGATGATTCAGTGGCAGGACCAGATGTTTTGGAACAACTTTCTGTACTTGCCACCATATTGGCAAATATGGGCGGCATGGTCAGCACATCCTGCACTGTCTGTAATGAGTTTGTATGTTCTCCCCGTGTCTGTGTGCATTTTTCCTGGGGGCTCCTGTTTCCTCCTACCATTCAAAACGTACTGGAGGTTGTAGGTCAACTGGGTGTAATTTGGTGGTGCATGCTCGTGGGCCAAAATGGCCTGTTACCGTGTTATATGTCTAAATTAAAAACTCCAGAGTAACATTACTAATGATCCTTCAACCAGCCTCTTATTTTGATGGAGATTTTAACTGCTTCAACATATGGGCATTTTGTGTTCGAGAGAAGTAAAATGATTTGGATTATTCATCCGATGCAAATTGCCACAGTTTAAGGTAAATTAGGTTAGTTAAATTCAAACCTCTAAAACAGGTGCATTGACATCACTGCCTTGACACCAGGTGCATTGACATCCCTGCCATGACACCAGGTGCATTGATGTCACTGCCGTGACATCAGGTGCATTGACATCAGGTGCATTGACATCACTGCCTTGACGCCAGGTGCATTGACGTCACTGCCTTGACGCCAGGTGCATTGACGTCACTGCCTTGACGCCAAGTGCATTGACGTCACTGCCTTGACGCCGGGTGCATTGACGTCACTGCCGTGACGCCGGGTGTGATGACGTCACTGCCTTGATGCCGGGTGCATTGACGTCACTGCCATGGCGCCGGGTACATTGACGTCACTCCCTTGACGCCAGGTGCATTGACGTCACTGCCGTGACACCAGGTGCATTGACGTCACGGCAGTGACACCATGAAAGACGGTTAAAGAGTTAAGGGGAGTTTCTTGTGTTTATTCTGTGAACTCTGTGCTGGGCCTAGAAATGATTACCATATCCTTTTTTTGTATTGAAGGCACGAATAAACCAGGCTCTCCAAGAGCTGAAAGAAGCCAACCAGAAGATCTTGGAAGCAGAGCAGAAGATTGCGGAGAGAGACCAGAGGATTCAGGAAATGGACCAGTTCATCGCTAGGATGCTGGAGGTATGACAAAGTTTGGACATTCTGCTCCAGTCATTGTGAAGAGTGGACTTCATTGCCTTGTGCTGGTCCTGGCATCAGGCACGGTCCAAGGAGACACGGCCTTGATGATCTGCTTGATCCTCAGAGCAGAAAGCTGCAACCTTCACGAGGTCTTCCTCTCTTGCAGTAACTCCAGACCCTTCAGGTGGTTTGAGGGGGGGGGGGGTTGCCCATTTGGTTTGGGTGATGTCCGTGGTACCAAAGTGCATCTGGGAACCAGGTCATTTCGGGCCAGGGTTACGTGGCACAGATCTGCCAATCTGCACGTGAAGAAACACAGTGTCTTCCAAGAAACACTGTGGGGTGGCGTGGTTAGCGCAACGCCATTATGGCGCCAGTGACCTGGGTTCGAATCTGGCACTGCCTGTAAAGAGTTTGAATATTCTCCCTGTGTCTGCGTGGGTGGTCAAAACCTACCAGGGGTTGTAGCTCAATTGAGTGGAATTGGGCAGCAAGGGCTTGTGGGCCGGAAGGGCCTGTTATCGTGCTTTATGTCTAAATTTAAAAAGAAAAAAAAAATGTAAAAAGTAAAACTGGTGATTGGCTGCTTTCAAATTCCAGTGTGTGAATTTTCCCAGCAACGTTAACACATTCGAAGGGACCCATGTAGATAGAACCACCCGTTGGAGCTCTCCCTGCAGTGAACATCATTGAAGATGCAGAGGAGTTCGTTACTTCACAACTGAAGCAAGTCATTTCACCACTGAGTCAAATTTCTAAATTTCTGGAAACTCTCCAGCAAAACAAATACTAACATCCGATTGCAGAAGTTCAGGGCCCTTAATTACATTTGATTAAACCCTCTCCCCAACTCAAATTTGCTAGCACCCCTGCACAATCTCACTTTGAGACCAATGCTCCATTATATGTGAAGGTGGGCTGCACAGTTAGCGTAGTGGTTAGAGTGCCGCTGTTACAGCGCCAGTGACCCAGGTTAGAATCTGGCGCTGTCTGTAAGGAGTTTGTACACTCTCCCCGTTTCTGCATGGGTTTCCTCCGGGTGCTCCAGTTTCCTCCCACTCTTCAAAACATACTGGGGATTTTAAGTTCATTGGCATTTTTGGGTGGCATGGATTGAAGGGGCCTGTTACTGCTGTATGTCTAAATTTAAATATATGTATCCTTAGTCTGTCATTTACATAACAGGCGGCCATTCAGCCCCTTAGGTTGAGGGTGGCTTCCAGCTAATGCAATACATTTTGTGTATTGCATTCAACCACAGCGTCTTCAAACTTCCCTGTTTATCTGTGTCCAGCTAATACGTGGACAGGAATTTTTGATCATAATGACTGGAACTCTCCATCACCCCCAGTAAAAAAAAAATACACAGAACTCTAATGGAGGAGTAAAACACGAGAGTCTGCAGACACTTGTGGTTGAAGTAAAAACACAACGCTGGAGAAACTCTGCTGGTCAAACAGTGTCCTTTATTTAGCCAAGATAAAGATACAGAACCAACGTTTCAGGCTCCAAAAGTGAATTCTAGTGAAAGCATTATAACTGAGATCCTTTGTGTTATATAACTCTGAGTAACATCACCAATTGAACTCAAGGCTCTGTCTGCTCTCCAGGTGGATGGTGAAAGGCACTGTTTTGGAGAATAGGAGAGTACGTGGTGATTGGTGAATGTTTATCTCTCAACCAGCATAACTACAAGGAACTGTCACATCTTTGCTGTCTGTACGGAGTTCATGCATTCTCCCCGAGTCTCTGTGGGTTTTACCCGGGTGCTGCAGTGGGTAGATTATGAGAAGGTGCTCTGTGATTAGTAAGGGATTGCTTAAGGTGGTATGTGGGTGGAAAGAAAAAGTTTGAATTGCACCTAATTGACTCGTTATGTGCACGATTTCAGAACTCCAAAGGAAATGACAATTTTTCTCAAGCAAAATATTTCAGTAACAATTGGGTCTGGAGCAGTGATTCTCAACCTTCCCTTCCCTCTCAAATACCACCTTAAGCAATCCATTACTAATCACAGAGCACCAATGGCAGAGGGATTACTTAAAATGGTATGTGAGTGGAAAGAAAAAGGTTGAGAATCACTGGTGTAGAAGGTTGTTGTCAGTTACAATAGGATATCAAAAGGATGCAGTATGAGGTTGATGGTGTTCAATCTGGATAAGGATGAAGTAATGCATTTTGTAAGGTCAAATGAAGGCAGAGTACGTTGTTAATGGCAGCATTCATAACAGAGAGATCTTGGGGTTCAGGTCCATGGATTGGTTTAGGTTGCCACGCAGGTGGATTCAATAGTTAAGAAGGCTTCTGGTCTGCTGGTTTGCATTCTTCAGGGGACTGAGTTTCGGAGCTGTGAGGGTAAAGTTGCAGCTCTATAAAATCCTGGTTAAACCAGACATGGAATATCACATTGAGTTCAGGTCACCTCATTGTAGGAAAGATGTCGATGTTTTAGAGGGGATGCAGATGAGTAAAGAAGGATGAGAGGAGGTTTAACAGAAGAATATGAGGGGCATAGTTTGGGGCGACAATAGCCAATATCAGAGGACATTGGTTTAAGGTGAGTGGAGAAAGGTTTAGGGGAGATGTCAGGTAGGTTTTTTTTCACACAGAGGGGTGGGGGCTGGGAATGCATCGCTGGGGTAGTGGTGAAGGCTGGTACCATGGGGACATTCAAACGTTTTTTAGACAGGGACGTGGATGCAAGAAAAATAGAGGTTGGGAAGGTTTAGATTGTTGTGGAGTAGGGTTATATAGGTCAGCACAACATTGTGGGCTGAAGGGTCTGTGATTTGATGGAGTGTTCTGGGAACATTTTTGTAGCAAGTTTTGTTGCTATCACGTCACCTCAGCCAAAAAGACCCCACATTTATAAACGGTTCTGAAACAAATGATTCCCTTTGAAACATATACCTATTTTGCAAGGCCCTTTGGGAGGGGAGAACATGGGGCTCATCTGAATCGGAGGAAATTAGCCTGCAGGATGGTAGGATCTGCCCGGGAGTTGTTTGACTTTCACTGAGAAGCCAGCTTCTCTGGGTTACATTCAGAAAGCGTGGAACTCCACTTGGTCAGACTCCCTGGAAACGATCTTCTACTTGTTCTGACACAAGGGGTGGCTTCCAGAGTGACTGATGTCCACTGCCCCAGCCAGTCCTAGCTAGGTCACGATACAAAGAAGAGCAGGAGTTAAAGTAGCCCAGGCCTCTTGCAGGGTAGGATGTGGATGAAGCATGTGAGGGGAATGGTTTCTGCTGCATGCTCCCAACCACACTTCCTGCCCGAAACTTGCAGCCAGAAGATGCGTGTGGATACGTGTGTCCAAGAATCAACTGACCAGCTGAGGCAGTGGATTTGCAGACCAGTCTATTAAACATGGATTTCAGGTGGCCAGAATACCTGACTGTGAAGTCGCCTATTCTACCCCAATATGGCTGTCGGTGGCCACCTGAAAGTGGAGAACCTGGCCAGAAGGAGCACTTGCATAACCCTCCTCCTGTAGGTATAATCTCCAGCAGTGGGATTACGGCCACAGTCCACAGGAGCTGGCGTTTGCTCGGTCACGGCTTTCCTACAGCAGGCACACTCAGGTGACAGAAAGCATCTTCTCCACGGCCACCTGAATGTCCCAGCTGTACTCCCCCAGCCGCATCTGCGGGCCCATTATCTGCGTCTGAGCACCTGAAAGCGGCTAATGACTCCAACAGGTAAGGTAGGAAACTAAACTCCTCACTGCCACGGTCAAGAGAGCAGATCCCCGTTTATCTGCTGGTTCACTGACTTCAGGTTTAAAGGGAGCTCAATTAACTATTTCAAAAACTAAGCAACCAGCTACCTGATCCAAAATGTGGCAATGTTTGGCGTGCTTCGAAGATTGTTGACTCTATTTGGATTAAAGAGCGTTAATGAAGACATTTGACCAGTGTTCATCTCTTGCCACAGGAGCGTCACCTCTTACAGCAGAGGTTACAGGAACAAGAGGAACAGCTCCGGCAGCTCAGACAGAGAGATGAACCAGATGCTCGGAGCAATGAGAGGTGCAGATAAATCAGATTCAGCCTTGCATTGTTCACAGATGTGCAATGGATTTTTGTAATTTGATTAGAATTGTTCTCATTTTCACGAAAGACTGCTTATTTACTATCATAATTTTATAAACAGTTCTGAATTAATTAATTCCCAGTACATTGCTTTAAATCTCTCTCTCTCTCTTTCTCGCCAAAGTCCTTGATGTTCACTCACATTTCTGGACTACATTTATACTGTTGAAACTTGCATACAACACTTACCTCATTGTTTTCGTAAAAACACGAAGCTGGAGAAACTCAGCAGTGTCCTTTATGTAGCAGAGATAAAGATACTTAACCAATGTTTTGGGCATGATCCCTTCATCGAAGTGTGGACAAAATGGCGGCAGGAACCCGGTTCAGGCGCCCTCCTGCATTTTGCTTAGACCTTGATGAAGGGTCAGCCCAAAACGTTGATTCTGTATCTTTATCTTTGCTTTATAAAGGACACTGTTTGACCTGCTGAGTTTCTCCAGCGTCGTGTTTTTACTTCAACCATGGTGTCTGTAGACTTTTGTGTTTTACTTTTCTCACTTACCTCATCTTTTATTGTTTATAACATTACATCATAGAATAATGAAGAATGGCTCTGATTGGCCACAGGGTTGCCACACAATACTTTGGTTCTTGAGTGATGGATTTTAATTCTCTCTGTTGCCCCATTAGAACACACATTATAGCATTTCTTCTTATGCCCTTAAGCCATTCCACACAGCTCACAACCTATAAATACTTCTAAGTGGAGTCACTGTTGTTAGGAGCAAGTGAGGGAGCCAAGATGCATTGGACGGGATGTGAAAACCAGCAATGTTTGTGGTTGTGTTTACTGGGCATGGGTTGTGGCCAGGATCAGGGTGGTATACTATTCAAATGTTTCCTTCTCCTTAAGCAAGTACAATGGGATTCGGATGAGAAGTGTGGGATGGTAGGATAGGGCTGACGGTGGGGAAGTGTGGGGCTGATGGTGGGGAAGGGTAGGTCATGGTACTGGAGGATGGGAATGACGGTGGGGAAGGATGGGGCTGATGGGTTGGGCTGACGGTGGGGGAAGGTGGGCTGATGGTGGGGAAAGGTAGGACATGGTGCAGGAGGATGGGGCTGACAGCGGGGAAGGGTGGGGCTGATGGTGGGGGAGGGTGGGCTGATGGTGGGGGTAGGTCATGGTACTGGAGGATGGGACTGACGGTGGGGAAGGCTGGGGCTGATGGGTTGGGCTAATGGGAAGGGTGGGGCTGACGAGGCTGATGGGTTGGGCTGACGGTGGGGGAGGGTGGGGCTGATGGTGCGGGAGGATGGGGCTGACGGTGGGGGAGGGTGGGGCTGATGGTGCGGGAGGATGGGGCTGACGGTGGGGGAGGGTGGGGCTGACGATGGGGAAGGATAGGACATGGTGCAGGAGGATGAAGCTGACAGTGGGGAAGGGTGGGGGTCATGACTGTATTTCAGTCTAATTTGTAAAAATGGTCACAATGGAACAGAGTAGAAAAACTGCAGATGCTGGAACTTTGAGGAAACAATGAGCTGCTGGAACAACTCAGTGGGGCATGCAGCACCCGTGGGGAAAAATGGCCAGTCAACATTCCCGGTCCCTCTCAGTGAACCATCCTGGTTGGAAATGTCGACCAGTTCTACCCATGGTTGCTGCCTGACTGACTGACTTCCCCTGGCACATCATTGTTTCCTCAGAATTTGGAACAGTTCGTTGACAATTAGTGACAAAGCGAGATGGGGAAGCATCTCTGGGAAGGTCCAGTGATTCGCAACCTTTTATTTCCCCACTCAAAGTATTCTCTTACTAACCACAGAGTACCGATGGGATATCTCCCTTGTTACTCAGATAAATACAAAACATAGTCAGGATAATGGCAGAGTGTTTGAACATACAGTTCAAATCATGACTGTGGAATAAAGCATTTTATTTCAAATGGTTCAAATAATATTCCAGTGGGCATCAGAAAGATAATTATACAATCTCATCTCTACTTGGGAGTGTATTTCTGGTCGAGGAGTTATGAATTCATTCCCTCCTTCCCTCTCTCTCCCCCCCCCCCACTCTCCCTTCCTTTGCTCCTTTCCTTCTTCCCATCCCTCTCCTCCTTTCCCTTCCTTTTTTCCTCCCTCTCCTTTCCCTTCCCTCCATTTCCACCCTCCCTTCCCTTCTCCTCCATTACCTTCCTCCCTCACCCTTTCTCTTTCTCCTTTTCTCTCTTTTAATTCATTTCTTTTTGTGTCTGCCCTTTCTCTCTTGCTGGGGTAAACAGTTTGTATCTCTCGCCAAGAAACGAAACTCTCCAAGGAATATTAAGCCCTCCCAGGGGAATACAGACCCACTGGGGCCCCCTGCACCTTGCTCCAGTTATTTAATTGGAATTTCGCCTATTGACTTTGGAGATTGGTAATCAATCATATTCCATTTCACGAGGCACTCCAGTAACGGGGAGGAATGTGGGGGCAGAGCAGCGGCAGTCAGATTTATGGTCTTGTGGAAACCTCTGCATCATTTGACACAAGTTCTGTTGATTTTCCCGGCTGTGTCAGGTCCCAGAGAGTGGAGGAAGAAACTGCTGGTCTGCGGGAAAGAATTCAACACCTGGACAACATGGTTCAGTGTCAGCAGAGGAAGGTCAAACGCATGATTGAAGAGGTGGGAGAAAGGCAACTGTTCGTCGGTTTGAAGAATTGTTGCATCACTTATCTTTTTCAAGCTCAATGATGTTGTAAAGTGTGCATTAATAATACAGTACTCTTTCCCCCGTGCTCTTTGGAAATAATTTAAACCTCAACCAAGGGCTTTGAACCTTTTACATTTGCTTTCATTTAATGTTTGTTAGAAGAAATACAGAGTATTGAGCCCATTTTAATTTTGTCGAGCAGCATGGATGGGGTCCTCAATGATCTGAGAAACTTTGTTTTATTAAACATGTTGGCGCTATTACATCCACTTAGAAAGATTGGCTTCTGTGCTGCTTGATTGAAAACAAATAACGGCTTCAACCATGCAATGGTGCAAACATTGAAGAGCTTTAACAGGGCAGTTTTTTTTCGACATTTCTCTACTGTTGATTTGCCAACGAATGATGAGTTGACCTGGTTTGGGACCGGCACTGTGAACAACCAGCCAGCAGGGGGAGCCAAGAGCCTGCGCCTCAGTGGGACAGAACGCTTGCTTATGCTCAGATGGAGCCAAAGGCTGGGGTCCAATGCAGGAGAAACTGGTGTGCTAAATCGTAGGCCCAATGGAGAAATGCTGTAGGGGCTCGACCGGTCTCGCAGCATCCAGAGGAGGTAAAGATATATAACCAATGTTACGGACCTGAGCCCTTCCTCAAGGCATGAGCAAAAATGGACTTATCACACCTTGAGGAAAGGCTCAGGCCCGAAACGTCGGTTATATATCTTTACCTCCTCTGGGTGCTGCGAGACCGGCCAAGTCCCTCCAGCATTTCATGCCACTTTTGTCAAGTCACCAGAATTCTAAGTTACTGGCAGGCTTATATAGGGACAGGATATCTCTGCTATTTGACTGCACTCTAGGAAGCGGTGGTGAGCTACCCATTTTGAACCACTGCAGTGCCTCTTGCCTTTGTCCTTCCTCAGTATTAATTGGGGGTTTGGCGTGGGTACATTGAAATACTAGGTGCATTTTCAATTCAGAATGGTCTGCTGTTTGTCAACAGGACTTGCTGTACTGTAATCCCATGTTATCTGTTCTTGGGAGGAGATATGCTAGGTTTGGGATGTACCATCAAACATGTCTTGAGTGGCTTATCTACATCAGAGAGACTGGGAGATTGCTTCACTGAGCACCTTCGCTCTCTGCATCAGTGATGGGGATCTCCCAGTGGCCACCCAATTCCACTCCCCACTCCCATGTTGACATGTCTGTCCATGGCGTCATGTTCTATCCCAAGTGCCAGGTTCAGTAAGTTCACAGAGAGTAAAGTCTAGACACAAGGGTTTGCAATCAAGCGCAACTTTTATTAACACAACAATTAATAAAGAGAGTGGGAAAATCATAGTGGGAATAACGTACAAATAAAAGAACATTGGAAAATACATGCACAATTTATAAAGGAGTGTTGGAAATACCTAGCGGGAAACAAATAGGGGAGAACGTTAAACGGTACACAATTACTAAGTCAGGTATTCACACACAATAAGCAGAGGTTCTACACACTCTCCCAGACCCCTGATCACTGGTGGCTCGAGTACCCGCAGGGGTGTACACGTGCTCTCGGATGCTTGATTGTTGAGAGCAGTGACTCTACTGCCAGTGTTGATCTATAGCAGTATCGTGGCTCAGTTTCAGTGCAGTGGGCACCTTTCACATGGCCCTTCC
Source organism: Narcine bancroftii (assembly GCF_036971445.1). Lineage (NCBI taxonomy): Eukaryota > Metazoa > Chordata > Chondrichthyes > Torpediniformes > Narcinidae > Narcine > Narcine bancroftii. The sequence goes on from NC_091482.1 coordinate 45,628,096, forward strand.
AAGGGCTGTCTGCAGTAGCGACCTGACATGGAGCAGTGTCCGGGGCTATCACCATGAGGCAGAGAGAATGAATGTCCTCTGTGCTGGGCTCCAGCCAATAAAGACGTTAGGTGATTTGAATTAGCCAATGGCAAGGTGTGCATGAGCTTGTGGCTGGAGCCCAATCTTAACTGGCACTCCACCAGCAAACTGTAACTTTATCTGCAACTTGTAACCTTGAGTGAAACAAAAAGTACATCACGTACTGAGGGGTGATGTGACTTCTGATGCGTTTCAGACAGGGAGGTCACGTCTCCTCCACATTACAACCACCACCCGCAAATTGGAGGAACAACCCTTGATTTACTGTCTGGGCACTCTCCAACCGGATGGCCTTAATATTGGCTTCTGGTATCTGCCAGCCTTCTCTCCATTCTCCCTCCCTCCCTTTCCCTCTGTCTCCATTCCTTCAGCTCTCCATCCCCTTCGCTCTCCATTCACAGAGCCACCTCCCCTCCCCCTGCTCCCCTCCCTCCCTTATCCACCTATTACCTCCTGCTTGTGGGACTGTGCTCCTCCCCACCACATTCTGCTCATCCCTTGATGAAGGGCTCAAGCCTGAACCATCAGTTATGAATCTTTACCTTAGCTACATAAAGGACATTGTTTGACCTGCTGAGTTTACTTTAACCGCAGAATCTGCAGATTTTTGTGATTTATTTCTTTAAACATGTCTTGGGATTGCATTAGTGTGGCACAGGTTGAAGGGAATGATTGATGAGGAGGATGCATGGAGAACAAGTCAAATGTAGATTTGGAAAGCCTAGATTTCCCCTCCAGCCCAATCTGAAGGGTGTCATTCTTTCTGCCCCTGGCTATGCCCACTCATTGCAGGTATCGCTGGCCAACAAGTAGCTTTACATTGGCGGAAAAGTGACCAACGAATTAACAGAGAAAGGTTGGAGTTGAGGTTCCATTCGTTGCCCGCAGGGAAAGTGAGGACATTTATTTGAATGAAGAATGGAGATGATATAATGTGGAACTCCTGAGCAACCACAGATCAAATATTATGTTTTACGAGCAGTGGCATTGTAAACATGAACTCGACTTGTTCCTGATATCCCAACTTCCCACCTCGTGATAATATTGCTCACGTTAATGCTGACTGTCCTACTGTATCTTATATTTTTTTTTTGTTCTTGAACTCTACAGATTGAAATTCTTAGAAGTAAAATCCAACACAAAGATGCAATTATTGAGGACAACGTGGAAAGGATTTCTTTCTTGGAAGCTGAGGTAAGGTCTTAATGTTCATATTTCAAGAAAATAATTCTCCTTTCACAGGTACCTGTGTTACCACGCCAGACTTCAGCTGCCACTTACCTTGCCTTCAACCCTCCCCCCCCCCCCCACCCCCCCCAAAGTTAGGTTATTTTTAACTAACAACTGAAGTTATGAAAGTGTTTTTTCCCCTCCTCAACATAGCTCTTTGCTTTCCTTGTGAGACACTCAGAACAGTATCCCAGAAGCTGGTGTTTAAATACTGCAGCATCCTGGGAATTGGGAACTGGAGGAAGAACTCCAAATGGAGTCATTAGCCCCTTTTCCACTGGCATCCCAGTTAATTGGCGTGCAGTGTCCCGGGATAGGAAGCCCTTTGTGCTGTTTCCACTGGGCCACCCTTAAACGGGACACTAATGGCTTTTCCACTGAATCCACATCCTTGGGGATCGGAGTGTTCTTCCTTCAACTGGAAACGGGTAACTTTCTGCTGTCCCCTTTCCCACTGGTTTTATCAGCACGCCGGCGCCAGGAATATGAGTAGAGGTAGATAGTTGATCCCCGACGTGAAATGACATCATTTGACGTCAGCACTCAGACAATGTTCCTTTTCCACTGGACCCTGTCCCAATAAATTTCCAGTTAATTCCTGGGACAGGGTGCCAGTGGAAAAGGTGGTATTGAATTAAGGATGGGAGGCTCAATCAAAGTTCTCTTCTCCGCTGGACACCATTCACATGTGTGACAATAGCAATCTGCCATAATAAATCCTTTGTAGTTCTACAAACAGATAAAGAATGGATGTTGAGCTGAATAAGAGATGGAAAATTGAGGGAAAAAAGCTTGAGATTTATTTATTAATGATACAACATGGTAGAAGTCAATTCTGGCCTTTGAAACTTGTGCCTGCCCAATTAACCTACTTAGCCCAAAAGTGTTTGGAAGGTGGGAGGAAACCAGACCACCGGGGAAAGCCCACATGGGAAAACATTACAGTGCCAGATTCGAACCTGGGTCACTGGTGCTGTAATGCTGTTATTTTAATCGCTACACTAATTGTGTTGATTTAAGGAAGGCCAATGGAGAAATGGAGAGTTTTGGGGGGGAGTTTATTCCAGAGCGTGTAGTCTAAGTAACTGAAAGCATGACCACAAGAAGTTGTTCATTGGAAGTGGGGACCAGGAGATCTCTGAGGTCATGAAGGAATTTGATGTGAGCCGGAATATCTTTATTGGGATTGTAGGGTGGAATGGGATGAAGCAAGATTGGGGGGCTGTGGATAGGAAGCGTGGACTGTGGCACCCGGGAGATAGTTTTCTCCCACTCCTGAGAAGTCCGTGAACACCTGGCTGGCTCAAGCATCATCGAGTTAATGATTGGGGCCAGGCTACTGAACAACAGGCCACACCAATTCTTTCAAGAGCTAAGGAAGAAAACGTATGCAAATATTCAGAAAGCAAAGCACAATTAGCGCAACGCTATAACAGTGCCAGTGACCCTGGTTTGAATCTGGAAGGAGTTTGTATGCTCCCCCCACCCCCACCCCACCATGATGGTGTAGATTTCCTCCAGGTGCTCTGGTTTCCTCCAACATTCCAAAGACGTATGGGGTTAATTGATCACAAGGGTGTAATTGGGTGGTGTGGGCTTGTGGGTGTAAAGGGCTTGTTACCAGGCTGTATCACTAAATTACATTTTAAAAGCGGAATGCAAGAAAACACTTATGGTTTTCCCATTCCTCAGAGCTTGGTCTAGATTTCACTTGCATCTTCATTGCTGAGGATGGAATAAAAAAAATAAAGAACACCTTTCAGGTTATAATTTACACTAGTGGGTTTAATCTTTCCATCGCTGAGCTGCTCCTTTGAAGACCAGATGTATTTTCTGCTTGGGCATCTAGAAAGCCCAAAAGGCCACAACAGAAACCGAACTGGGTCCTGGACCATTAGAATGGTCCGAGAGTCATAGAGATGCAACATGGAAACAGGTTCTTTGACCCACTCAGATTGTCTCCACCACTACGCCCTTATTTTACACAAATTCTACCTGAACCTAATTGATTCCCAGCCATAACCTGCCCAAGTTCTACTGCTCACCATTTTTGAGAGGAAACCCAGGCATTTACAAGGAGGACGGGCAGCGCTGGAGGTCAGGGTCAAACCCTGTAGCGCTGTGCCACCGTGTGATCAGTTGATCCCAGTCTCCAGGAAGTACATTACATGTCGACTAAAGGATCTCCTTAGCCAAGATAAGTATGCTGCAACGATTCTCAGTTGAATATGGGGATCACAAGTTATCTGAAACCGATCTCTGCTGATCAAAGTTTCAATGGCAAGTCAGTGATGTAATACTGGTGCATTTCATCTGTAGAATAAAGAGCTGCAAGACAAATTGGACTACATGATGTCACTACCGAATGGACCGAGACTGGTGCAGACCAGGGAACAAGCTGTGTCTTGTGATATTTCCAGGTAACCGATAATTGTGTCCACCTCGTCCTCTGGAACCGCAGGGAAAGTCAGAGCCAGTTTAAAACGATATAAATTGACGGCACAGACTTTTACCCACTGTCGGGAGGGGAGAGCGCAGGTTGGGGATGAGATGGGATTGGGGTGGAGGGTGAGAAAAGGCAGCTTGCTCTATCGTAAGCTGAGTTGGAAATGGGGTCCCGAGATAACCAGGCGACAACTCCCTTGCATGCCTCTCCTTCTAGCACCTGCACAATGACAGCCATGAACTGCTGGTCCCTGCTTCAGGGAAGGAAAGAAAGACCGGGTGTTCTAGTTGTTTTTAGTGACTGAAATGTCATGGTTGGGGGGGAGGGGGGGGGGGGGAATGTAGCAGATCAGAGGTCCCAGAAAAGCACAAGATCCGCTGGAATCTACAAGCAAATCACGAGAGGCTGGAGGGACTAGGTGGGTCAGGCAGCAGTCATGGAGGGAAATGGTTCAATTGGGGCCCCTTTTTTTCAGACCAGATATTCTCCTTGGTCGGGGATACCACAGAGCACCACAGCCCTTTTTAGAAATGAGTGTCGTGGAATCTTTTAAATTACCTTCTGGAGGGGATGATCATGGAGGGTTTCACTGGAGAATCAACCCAGGAATTTTGTGCTGAAATCTCAGGGTGGGATGAAACGACAACCGTGACGGTGTTCTGCCCACCATCTAACGCTGCAAATAGCCAAAATGTTGAAAGTGCCAAGCAACAGAAAGATGCATATTTTGAAACATAGCAGAATATCATGCAAAAGAAGCCTGTTTGCTTGCGGGTAGCTTTTGGAAAATGGCCATCCAACAGATTGAGCTTGCCTGTTGGTTCCTCATTATCTTTTCCATTATGTATCTAATTTCCCTTTGAAAGTTAACATTGAATCTTCTTTCACCATCCACTGTATTCCGGATCGGAACAATTCCGTGTGAGGAATGAAATGGTTCTCTTTGCCAATCATCTAGAATCTGTCTCCTCATATCACTAAACCTCCTGCCACTGAAATTAGATTCTTCGATCAAAACACTTCATAATTCTCAGCGTCCAGTCAATCTCCCCTCACCTTTCCCTGCTCTGAGAATTCCAACCTCTCCACATCATTTAAACCTCCTGCCCCCCCTCCCCCCCACACCATTTACTATTCCTAATACATTTTTTTGGCAGCTTTTCCTGCCCTTGAAATCCCCGATTCCCAGAACTGGGCAACAGTGCTCGCGATAACCAGGGAGTTTGGAAAAGTTAACAGAATATTCTTGTCACTCTGCACTTATGTAGAAAATGAGCAAATTAACTGAATGAATTAGCCCATGAGAAGGCTGTAAGTATGAAATGTTAACAGGAGGAAGGCAACCAAGAGAATGTGGAAATCAGCCAATAAATGTGGTGTATTTTTCTAAAGCAAAGCAGCAGAGTTTGTGGGTTCCAATGCTCTCGTCTGCAGGTTCTTCATGCAAGGTGTTTGTCGTGGAGCAATGCACAAAAGTGCCGGAAAAGCATCCATAGAAAGTTAAAGGCAGTTGATGTCTCAGGCCTGAGCTCACCTTCGGTACTTCTAACTCCTGACGGAGGGCTCAGGTGACTGCCCTTCACTTCCTCTGGAGAATGCGTCACCTGCTGAGATTCACCTGCTCTTTTATGTGCTGCACTCGGCCCCAGCATGTGCAGATGCTGTTCTTTACCTGTACTTGTCTTAATTTTTACTGCATTATCATGGCTTTCCCACTGGATACAACTGGAATGGCTTTATAGGTTGCCCGCATGGCAGAGACCTGGGATACTACAAGTTGAAATGACTCTGCTCCCCTCAACCCCAAGATGCTGCTGTCTAGTCTTGAACCCATTGCAAAATGGCTGTGGCCTTGCACAGGTCTATCTCTGACTGGGGCCTGACTGTTAGTGATTCTTTGCCTAGGTGGGATACCGTTGTGGATTTCCCAATGACATGAGGAGCGAGGGGTGGGTGGATAACAGTTAGGTTTATAACACTTTTCTTTGACATCTTTTGAAACAAGAATCAATAGGAATGGTCTTCTGCCCTCCATAAGACACCGATAACACTGGGCAACAATTTTGTTTCCCCAAAAGATTTTCTTCCTGAAAAAAAAATTGGGGATAGACAACTTCAAGCTGAACACAAAGATAATTTCAGATTTGCTGAATCACGTAGGAAGTTGGAGAAACATTAAATTAACTTGTATTGAATTTCACCAGTTTAATCACATAACGATGCTCGACCCATTGCAATAATTCAACTGACCTCAAAATGTTTTGCCGCTGATTTTCATTTGTACTCCGCATCTGATTCCAGTTGCCCTGATACCGCTTTCCCATGGTGCAAAGTCCGGTGAAACATTTCTCCCTGTCTGTCACTGACGGCACCAAGATCAGCAGGGAAGATGTCCAAGTGCGAACGGAAAAGATGAATTTTCAATAACGTTGCATTTCATGGTTTTGTATATTTGAAGTGGACATAAAATAGGAAAGGAAATCATATCTAAAAATTGAATGTGATAGGAAAATTTTAAGCTTATGTTCATGGTCAGCAGGACAAAATCCAGCAGCAATAGAAATTCACCCAAAACAAATGGTTACTTAAACAAAAGTTACTTTTAATTTTCTTTAAACATAAAAGCAGGATTAAACTTTAACTTATTACTATTAACAACAACCCCCCCTTCTACTTCTAAGTGCACATGTATGTAATGTGTATGTGTGTAAGTTCAGAAAAGTTCTTTGATTCACAGTCCAATCTCACTTCTCACTCCTTCAAGTTCAGGCAATTCTTATACTGTGGACAGAATTTAACATTTATGAATTTTCACCAGACTTTGGTGCTTAAAGGTAATTGGTTACCGCTCAGAAAGGTTCTTGTTTGTTTCAGAGAGAGATATGTTGCTCGTTGGACACACAAACTGATTCCCTCTGATCAACCACTTCAGTGTCTTGACGAAGAAACTTGCCCCATCAGGGTTTTCCAAATAATAGCCTCTTTTTCTGCAGGTCCTTTTGTTTCCCTTATTTCAGGTGGAACATTCTAGCCAGCTGTTTCCTCTTGTATAGACCATAAGGGTTTTCCACAGTCTGAACTCAGAACTCACAACCCGTCTTCAAAATGGGGTTTCCACAAGCTGCCAGCTTGCCATGATGTCACACTCTCATACAAAGAAAGCTTGTTTGGTCTCTCTCTCTCTCTGCTTGCAAAACCACATGTCCTTCTTAGAACAGCAAACTGCAACCAGAAAGATTGTGGCACCAGATCCAAACTTCTGAGCCCATTTATCCGTTGCTTTCAAAACAATAATCCATTTACACCTGCTTTTGAAATTCTTTAGCAAAGCAGTCTCCTTGTTTTATTGTCTTTGCAAAGGCTTTTGGCACCTGCATGACTCACTCTCAGCAAAGCTCCTGCATTTTAAAAGAGGTCTGTTTTGTGAAGTGCTTGTGACCTACACTAAAACCCCCCACAATCTATCTCCTTCAAAAACATATCTATATACAATATAAAATATGATATAATCTGTCACAACACTCAAATCATTGTTGTCCTCCTAAACTCTCCTCCCAATGATATGCCTGCTGCAGTTTTACCATCTCACTTCCTCTGACGGGTGGATTGCTGCTCCCTTTAACCATGTTCCTGCAATTATTGACCCAAGGCCCCGTGGGCTAGTCCTGGGTTGGGACACCTCCATGTTTGCCTGAGTCCCACACCTCCAGTTAAGGTTGTGCTTCTTTCAAACTTGGCTGAAGACTAAAGACTTTATTTTCTGCAACAGGGTTACGACAGTGACGAACCGCCAAAAGGCATCCACCCCTTACATGAGGCTGATGGAATTAAGTCTGCAGAGAGAGATATCCTGACCTTCCCATTCTTTGGACAACCAACAGCAGAACTTCAGCTAGTTTGACGCGAGCTGGTGCTGCTGAGAAATGGTTTGGTATGAAGGTGATTCTTTATTCCAAAAGTGCAATAACATTTAAGGTGAAGAGCAACATTTCTCTGCACCAATCCATGCACAGCAGACATTTTGGGTGGTGCATGAGATCATCGATGGACATTATTTATTATTATTCTTATTTTGTATTACAACTTATCTGCTTGTTATTTTGGTTTCAGAATGGAAGCTTTTTAAATCTAAGGTGATACAGAAATGCCAATTATTAAAGGGGTTTTACAGAATTATTCTTGAGAGGATGTTGTTGCATTGACAAATAATGTCAGTTACTGTTCTATATGCCACTGCCTGATATTTAACCTTTGGAGCTAAATGTGGTGCCAATGTAATTCCTGTTCCCTCACCTTGTAACTCACTGCTAATTGAAGAAGTGAAATGATGCTCTGGCGCACGTGCTCGGTTTCGCGGAGTTGGTTAAAAATTGGCAACGCTACTGTTGAATGGGATGTGAAGGGTAATATTCTACAGGAAGTAGGGATGTCCCACTTAGAGGAGGGGAAGTTTTATTTTTCTCTCTGGTATGTGAGGCTTTGGAACTCTCTTCCCCAAAGCCCAGTGGAAGCGAGGATAAGTCAGAGAGGAAAGTTTACTAGCAGTAGGCAGGGATGGGAACTCAAGGTTACAATCAGAGAAGTCGTTATCTTGAACAGGCTCAATTTTTTTTTAAATTAAAAAAAAATTTAAACACACAGCCCATTTTGGCCCATGAGTCCGTGCCACCCAACTTGTACCCTATTAACCTATACCCCGGTATGATTTGAGTGGTGGGAGGAAACTGGAGCCCCCGGGGTAAACCCACATAGACATGGAGAAAGCATACAGACAGTGTGGGATTCAGATCCTGGATCCCGATCCCGGGTGCTGTAACAGCGTTTTGCTAACCGCTGCACTTCTCCTGATATGTAGGCTTGTGCTTTTTTCTGTAATGAGGTTCCAATCAACAATCTGCTGTCACCTAGCTGTTTTTTTGAAAAGTAAAAGCTGGAAACCCCTTTCAGACGCTTGCCTACATTTTGCTCGTACCTTAATGAAGGGCACAGGCCCAAAACGTTAGTTATGTATCTTTGTCTTTGCTAGATGAATTACCTGCTGAGTTTCTTCAGCTTTGTGTTTTTGCTATAAACCGCTGATTTGTTTTTAAAGTTAAGAGAGTGAAAATAAGTGGGTGTGTTGACGTGATGCAAGACTGACTTCAAATTCATCACCGTGGAAGTAACTTGGTTAGGCCCCTGAAACATGGTCAGCCAGATATGGAGCTCATTTGGTTCTTAGTGATAAGGACATTGGGGAGGACAGGAGGGCAGCAAAGAAATGAAAGCAAGATCTATCTCTGATCCCACAATGAAGCTGAGAGATCTTCCTGTCTGTTTAACCAAGGCCTGTTTGAAAGGGAATTGTTAGACAGTCGGTTTCTGGCTGAAATATTTATTTAAGCAGCTTCAATGAAAGAAGATGCAAAGTGCTCACATGGAATACTTTTTTAGCTTTGGGCGCATCGAAATGTTGCGGACGTAACTTTGTTCAGAAAGTCGGAAAACTTCAGGCACTGTGGCTGAGACGAATGTAGCTCAAATGCTCTAAAAGGGAAGATGTGAACAGCTGAAATCTGGGTTAAGTTAAAATGCAGTGTGGCTTGGGGCAGCTTTTGGAATTTGCATTGAGGTACATGGTGGTGTCCAGTCCAGCCAGTTATTGGGTCACCTGGGGTTTAACTGGTCTACCAATAGTGCTACCTTAAAAAGCCATCAGCAATTTGAACTTAAAAGTAGATTACCTTTATTTGTTTAATCAAAGTCAATTTAGTTCCTTTCACTCAGAACCTCCAAAAGCATTCTCTGATCAACATGATCAATGCTGTAATGGTGGTAGCCAAAACAGGAAGATCTGATCAAACCTGTTTATTGTAGTGATACTGTTTGGCAGGTAAGGATTCCCTAACACTGCCACAGTTCCTGAATGTCCACCTGAGATGGAAAATGATGTTGAAAATCTGAAGCAAAAACAAAGGGCTGGAAACACTCATCAGATCAGATATCATTTGGGAAGAGAGAAACCCTGTTTCTGGTCAATGATCATTCATCGCTCCTTGGACAAGTTGGGTCAAACCCATTTTAGGTTGTAAAGAAAGGGGAGGGGTATTTCCAATGGGGGCAGACCAAAGAGGATTGAATGACACAAAAGGTGGTGGTGCTTGCTGAGAAAGGGTTGTTCAAGTTTATTGTAGTGTACGTCTACAACCAGACCAAACAATGCTTCTCTGGACTTTGTTGCACACACCTAGTGAGGGCTGGTTAATTACAATCAATCTGCCTGGAGGAAGTGTGAATGGAGGGAGAATGAGTACAGTAGCTGGAGATTCTCAGCATATCCGACAGCATCCGTGGAGAGAGAAAGCCTGGTTATCTGAAATTTTTGCCTTCACTGTTAAGTCTTGAGTTATTCAAGTGCATCAGTCCCGCGGCATGGCTGTTGTCTGAATAGTAAGCCTGCCAGGAAGAGATGTAGGAAGGAAACTAACTTAACCCGGAGAGGAAAGTGCAACCGATAAGTCATAGCTACGTCTTCACCAATTAAAAGGCAATAATTGGTGACTGTGGGGGGGGGGGGGGGGATCTGTTGCCCCTTTCCTGATGCTGAAATAGAATCAGCTTCAAGAACTGCCTGAGAAGGAAGCAGGAACTCTCACAACATTTAACAAGCATCAGTCGGAACACTCAAACCACCAAGGGATAATAATATACAGGCCAAGAGATGGTGGATGGAATTTGTACAGATGGGCCAAAGGGCCCTTTACTATCCTGTATGACTCTCTGATCCATCCAGAAGGACTGAGCATTTTTCCATCAATGCCACACTTGATTTCTCAGTGGAGATCGCATCATTTAAAACAAACATGGAGCATCAATTTTAAAAAAAAATGTTATAGTGAAAGTTCAAAAGGAACAACTGGTCAAAGTCGATGTTTCACACTTCAGATATAGCCAGAGGGATTTCTTCATGTAAGACATAACTGTTTCCTTTTATATAAGCGTGGCATCACTGGTGTAAGAAATCAGATCCTGTGTGTGTTATTCCAGCTTGCTGACTGACGTCACGTTGCACATAGTCATACTGCAAATTCTACAGCTGTAGAGCTGGTAATGAAAATAAGGAAATCTTTTCCACCCTGCACATTGTTACATTTAGTGAAAACAGGTGGGCACGCGGTTAATGAATGCTGGAAATCTCAACACATTTACATGTGTGTAGAGATGCAGAAACTTCCCACCAAATTCCTGATGGCATTTGCACTAATTAGGCAGAGAGAGCAGGTGCACGTTGAAGATTCCCACCAAATTGCTAATAAATCTGCACTAATTACCAGTTAAAGTGAAGATAGATCCATTTAAAGCCGCAGCAGGAGTTGGCTGGAGATTTCTTGGGAGAGTTTCAAACTTGCTTTGGGCTCAACCTTCCAAATCACGTATGTCCATATTAACAAGTCGACGGTTACTGTTGCCTGGTTTGTGATGGTCACATCGTATGTTCAAATGTCTAGAGTTTGTAAATATTTGTTTTCAACAGCTTGCAACAATTTATGCTTTAAAGACCAAAGATACAACCTGATCTATATAAAAAAGCTATTATTTTTTAAAATGTTATTAACATTTTACTGTTAATGGTTCCTAATGTCAAAATGCTGTTTTAATGTATTAAATATAATAAATGGACAATTGAATACCTCCTCCCATGGTTGTCATTTTTTTTGTCCAAGATTTAGGAGTAACGGTACATCATTCCCTGAAGGTAGAAGTGAATAAGGTGGTGAAGAAGGCTTTTAGTATGCTGGCCTTTATCAATCATTGCATGGAATATAGGAGTTGGGAGGTGATGTTGAGATTCTATAAGACGTTGGTGCGGCCTAATTTGGAGTTCTGTGTGCAGTTCTGGTCGCCTAATTATAGGAAAGATATAAACAGAGTGGAGAGAGTGCAGAGAAGGTTTACCAGAATGTTACCTGGGTTTAAGCATCTAGAGTATAGGGAGAGATTGGACAGATTAGGTCTTTATTCTTTGGAGCGTAGAAGGTTGAGAGGGGATTTGATAGAAGTATTTAAGATTATGAAAGGGATAGACAGAGTGGATGTGGATAGACTATTTCCGTTAAGAGGAGGAAAGATTAAAACAAGAGGACACGAGTTAAGAATTAAGGGGCAGAGGTTTAGAGGTAACATGAGGGGGAACTTCTTTACTCAGAGAGTGGTTGACGTGTGGAATGAGCTTCCGGGAGAAATAGTGGCGGCGGAGTCAATTGTATTATTTAAGAAAAGGTTGGACAGGTATATGGATGAGAAGAAGATGGAGGGTTATGGGCATTGTGCAGGGAGGTGGGACTAGAGAGGGGTGTTTGGTTCGGTGCGGACTAGAAGGGCCTAATGGCCTGTTTCCGTGCTGTAATTGTTATGTTATGTTATGACACAAACGATTTAAGAGTTACATTTTAATCGTCGCAACAATTCCCGTTTGATGCTCATTTTCAGGAGCTATTTTACGTCCAAGTTGAAATGCAGGTATCAGCAGCGTGAAGGACAAGGTGGAGGCTAGCCCGTGATCTCGCCTCTTGTCGTCAATGTGTAGAAATTAGCAAAGAGTCAAAAAGAAAAATCCCTTTGAACTTGGCTAAAAAATAACTTTTCAATCGTCATTTCTGCGCCTGCCATTTCCCAGAAGCTTTCCGATATCGATGATCTTGGGCATTTCCCAGAAGCTTTCCGATATCGATGATCTTGTGGCGGCCTGCAATTGCGGAGATTGGGCCAGCACATCGCGCGGCAGCAGAAGTGGACAGAGATCGCTGAAGTGACACCCAGGACAATGAACAGGTGGGGTAGAAGCTGGGGCAGCATCAGACCAACAGCCCTAAAATTATGTTGGTCAAGCTGCCCAGCTAACTCAGCAGAAACAGGCTGGGGTATAGGAGTAAAACATGAAAGTCTGCAGTAAAAACACAATGTTGAAGAAACTCAGCAGGTCAAACAGTGCCCTTTATATAGCAGAGATAAAGATACAGAACCAACATTTAGCATAGAAGCCATCACTGGTTGATTTATGGACACTTGTACATATGAACCATCTTGAAGTCCAGCATACTTACCCATGTCCATTCCCATAAATAGCAGGACTGGTTTCTATTTGTGCATCAGCCAATGAAAATATTTGATTCAAATCAACTCCGGCCTCCCACACAAACACTGGACATCATTGGAGCACCATCTGGCCGAGCAGTGTTTTGGTTCTTTAAAGACACTGCTTTACTAAATCACACTAAATAACCATTATCGCGACTCCCAAAACCAAAGGAACACATATGACGGGAGTGCATTCTAAGGAAAACCATCACAAGAGAAAATGGATAGAAATTAAGTGATTTGAAAAGGAGAGATGCCATCGGAAGTTGGCAGAGTTGTGTCTTGGTCATTCAATGTTTGGCATCTTCTTGGAAGGACTGGCCCCGGTGCATGCTACCATCATTACAAAGTGGTTTGATCAATGCGGTGGAAACATTTGGTTCAGATTTCAAACTCAACCCTGTTTGCTTGATATTTATTCAAGATAAAGCAAAGAGCAGATACAGTAAAACTCCTAGTATCTGGCTTTTATGGGGATTGGCAGATAAGTTAATTTTCCGGTTGCTTGAGATTGTGTGTTGCATGACCGCTAGGGGTGCCAATTTTAAACTTTAGTATTTTTTATCTATTTGCATGATTTTTTTTGCTGGTTGCTTGAATTCTGGATAACGGGGATTTTGATATGAAGAAAAAGCATCAAAGCTTGTGACTTTTGAGGCTTTTTTCCGAGATAAGAATGGTAATCAAGTTTAGTTCCAGGTTGGTATCACTGACTTGCTTGAATCTTGTGTTGAAAAGTAAAGCAATGAAGTCCTTATGGCACTGTAAACGCATCAGTTAGAAGAATGAGCAGTAGCTTTGAAGACATTTGTAGAACCATAGAACATTACAGCATTGAAACAAGCCTATTGGCCCTTCTAGTCTGTGCCAAACTATTTTTCTGCCCAGTCCCATTGACCTGCACTCAGGCCATAGCCCTCCATACCTCTCCATCCATGTACTAGTCCAAATTCTTCTTAAAATTGGGCCCACATTCACCACTTCAGCGGGTAGTTAATTTCACACTCCCACCACTCTCTGTGTGAAGAAGTTTCTTCTCACGTTCCCCCTAAACTTTTCCCCTTTCACTCTTAACCCATGGTTTGTATTTCACCTACCCTCAGTGGGGGGGAAAAAAAGCCTACCAACATTTACTCTTGTCTATTCCCCCTCATAATTTTAAATACCTCGATCAAATCTCCCCTCATTCTTCTACACTCCAGGGAATAAAGTCCTAACCTGTTAACCTTTCCCTTTAACTCTATTCCAGAAGTTACGGTGACATCCTAGTAAATCTTTTCCGCACTCTTTCAATCTTATTGATATCTATCCTGTAGTTAGATGACCAAAACTGCACACAATAATCTTAATTTGGCCTCACCGATGACTTATACAACTTTACCATAACATCCCAACACCTATACTCGATATGTTGATTAATGAAGCCAATATGCCAAACTTTACAACCCTATCCACCTGTGATGCTACTTTCAGGGAATTATGTCTCCATATTTCCAGATCCCTCTGTTCTACCACACTCCTCAGTGCCCAACCATTTACCGTGTGCGTCCTTTCTTGGTTTGTCCTTCTAAAATGCGTTTTTTTGGCAATGCAGAAGAACAAGACTATCTCAGACTTCAGATCTCAGATTTATTGTCAGAGTACGAGCATGACATCATATACAACCCTGAGATTCCGCATTGCCAAAAAAATGCCTAGGACAGTGTGATAGTACAGATTCTATCACCAATGTGTATATGTACATATGTACAGATGGTCGTGTAGGATGACTGTGTTTGGCTGAGAGTGTAGCCACACCTACTGGCAGGTCTTCAAGGATTGCTCCTAGCCAGACCAGTTCATTCTGGACTGGTCAACCTACTTGTGATATGCTCCAGTCTTTTAGTTAATAAAAGCCTTGGTTTGGATCAACAAGTCTTTGGTTCTTTCGACGCACACTACAGAGAGTAAGGGTGCCAATGAGAGCGTTCAGTGCTTCAAAGACATTTTAGAAGAATAGCTGAATATTTGCCTGCTATTTTGTAAAAAAAAATGTTTGAATGGAATTAGAATCAGTCGGTTCTACCTCAGCAGCTTCTCCAGGACTAGAACCATCTACCTCTGGACCGTGACGATATGGTCACGATATACCGAACCCATTTTCTGACGCACACCTGGGAAACGGAACCCAGAAATGGCCCGCACGCAAGATGGACAAGTTTGCTTCCTGACATTGAAGTGAGGGGTGATCAGCCAGGGTTTCGACTCTGGAGGTTTCTTGTTGACCTCAGTTGGAAGGAATGCATCCACAGAATTCAGCTGAGGACTTAGCTGAAAGGGCTCCACAAGTCACACGAATCTTGTGATTTGGAATCGCTAATGTGCAATTCCAGAATAATGTTGGCATCTTAGCGGTTCATTTCAATGTGGAGAAACCTGGATGGAAAATGGATATTATCTGATTGCAAATATTTATTCTCTGTCACTCCCTTCCTCTCTGACTACATTGGATGGGTACCAGGGCTTCTGTGGTTCTTGTGTGAGCCCAGACAATGAAAATTGTGACAGATCTCTTACACTCTCAAATCTCGATTAAAACCAGATTTTCCTCACTCCCACAATGTTTAATGACAAAAGAAAATCCACATTCTAATTACCTGATCTGCTAAAGAAATACTTCAATCTTCCTCTTCAATCAAATGATTCCTTGTCATTATCCGGCCATCATACACAATATAATTCTACTTATCAGAACATTTCACATCTTGAAGATCTCCTCCTTACACCAAAATAAGGCAGATTCTGGAAATCTGATCTCAGAGGCTGCACAGTTAGTGCCACGCTGTTACAGCGCCAGCGGTCGGGATCGGAGATTGAATCCCACACTGGAGTCTGTAAGGAGTTTGTACGTTCTCCTGTGTCTGTGTGGGTTTTCCCTGGGGGTTCCAGCTTCCTTCCACCCTTCAAAACGCACAGAGGGTTGTAGGTCAATTGGGTGGCACGGATTCGTGGACCTGTTACTGTGCTGCTCTCTCAATTTAATATTTAAAAATAGGAAACGTTGGACGTACTCAGCAGGCCAGTTGGTTGGTGAGAAGTGAAGAGCAGTTCTGAGGAAAAGGTTATTAACTTGAGACATAGACTGTCTTTCTCTCTCTGCATATACTATCTGACCCAGTGAGGATTCCCTGCACTTTCTGTTTCTATTTATAGTTAAGAGGCAGGAAACTGTGAGCATCCACCCACACTAATTCCATCTCCCACTTCTTGGCTTCTGTCCCTCAGTGATTCGAGTGTGTATCTAGACACTTGGTAGATCCATTTGCAAGTACTCTGGTGAAAAAGGGACTCCCTAATATCACCTCTGAATTTCTTCAATGTTTTCCTCTTGACTTTCTAACTCTGATGTGGGGGAATGGTTACTGCATCCACCCAATTTATATCCTCATAGTTTGATACACCTCATTTATGTTCCCTCTTGGTTTCCTCTGCTCCAGGGAGAACAGACCAAAGTCCTTTAGTCTCTCCTCCATCCCAGGCAATGTCCTAGTGAATCTACTGTGCACCCCCTGCTTTCGCACTATCGCATCTGTCTGGTACCCAGAACTGCAGGCTTTGACGCCTTATGAAGATTTATAAAGTTGGAGCATAATCTCCCTGCTTTGAACCATGAGTAATGTAAGGCAGTATTCCACAAGCCTTTCTAACCACGTTATCTACCTACACTGCCACCTCCCAGGGTGTCTGGACATCCAAGATTCCTCTGTTCATCAAGACCCCACCGTTCATGGTGGATGACCTAGCCTCGTTAGTCTTCCCAAAATGCATCCTTCGCATTTATCTGGATTGAACTCCACCTGACATTTCTCATCCCTTTTCACTAACACACCTTTATCACTGTGCACTCTAAGACGACCCTCCAAACTATCCACGACTTCACCAATCTGTAGACTTACAGACCATGCTTCCTATATTCACATCATTCACGTGTTTAACACACAGCAAGGATCTCAGCGCTGATCCCTGAGGAGCATCAGTAATCATAGGCACCCGATCACTAAAACATCCCTCCACCCTCAGCCTTATTTTGCCAAGCAATTCCTGATCCATTTGATGACTTTGCCCTGGATCGCGTAGATCTTCATTCTTTGGATCATTCTGCCAACTTCTCAGCTATGGTGCTATGCAGGTGGTGTGTGGGCTTTTAATCTGATTTCTGGGATTCCCAAGGACAGCATTTTCCACGATCAGGTATTGGAAGTCCCTGAAGTAGATCTTTGATTCAAAAGAAATCCCACATATGGATCAAGGATTAACTATTCATCCTGGGGATCAATCTGCTCCACGGGTTTTGGAACTCATGAGCTTGAACAACTCTCAGCCAATTGTTGGGAAGGAAGGCATGATCGTGACAGGTAGTGGTCGGGTGCTGATTTTTCTTCTGTCTATAGAATGCTACAGAGACCCCTGACTTATCTCGTGATTTAGACAGCACTGTTTATAACATGACCATTGTGAAGAGTAGAGTGAACTGAATTCAAAACCTTTTGTATGTTGTTCGTGATAGACTGGGAAAAGATCAACACTGCCACCCTTTGATGTGTAGGCTCCACTCGAGAGAGAGAGGCTGCATGGTGAGGGGTGAATCCATTCTGCAAAGTGTTGTCACGCTAAACTTTAAATAAATGCTTCTGACATTAAACAACGACACAATGTCATGTTGGACAAGCTCATGTTTTCAGGCAGTTTCATGGAAATTTGCTCTGGAGATAATATCATTGCAATTGAGCCCTAACATCTGTCAACTATCAAGAAAGAATTACAAAAATTTGAATGAAGATAAAAAGCATATTGAAAACATAGCTATCATCCTGGTAGCTAGATATAATCACTGCACATGACAAATATAATGATGACAAACACCAGAGTACCTTTACTAATTCAAAACAGCGCTGTTGCACATCAATCTTAAAGCTACAATTACAATTTATTAATTGTCATTTAATATCGGATGCAACCAAATTAATTGATTTTCTTTAAATGGGCTTTTTTGTACAAAGTCTGCCAACTTCCGTTGATAAGTTTTCAAACCAAACTTGTCATTCCACCAGTTGAGAAATGGCAACATTCCCAAATGTCATGACCAGAATGTGACTACAGGCTCAGGCACCTGATTTACATGGGAGATTTTCAAATATCTTTTGCCGAACGTGCTTTTAGATGCAAGATTTGTTTATTATCGGGGCGGCACGGTTGGCTTAGCGGTTAGTGCAAGGCCATCATGGCACCAGCGATCGGGACCGGGACTTGAATCCCTGCGCTGTCTGTAAGGAGTTGGAAGGTTCTCCCCACGTCTGTGTGGGTTTTCTCTGGGGGCTCTGGTTTCCTCCCACCCTTCAAAACATTCTGGGGGTGTAGGTCAATTGAGTGTAATTGGGCGCTGCGGGTACTTTGTGAAATCGGTGACCTTTGGACCTTTGGCCCATCATGTCTCAATAATGAGCCATCAGCCCCACACCCTTGCCTTTTTCAACCTGCCATAAATCTCCTGACTATTCCCACAGTGAGAGGTCTGTTCTTGGCATCATCCATTGTCAGGGTGAGGTGAAGCGTGAACTTGAACAACAACCCATTATGTTCCTCCTGGACAGCCTAAAACCTAACGGCAACGTGGAGTTTTCTAATTTCAGGTAACCACATCCCCATCTCTTTTCATTGTTTCATCTCCTTTACCTACTCCTGTACTTATTTCATCTCTCTAATGTTTCTTTCCCCACTCTCCTTCGCAATGGTCTCCTACCTGTCACTGTACCCCCCATACCCTCTGTCCTGTACTCTATCACCTGTGGGGCCCTCTTTAAATATGTAATTTCATGAATTCTATTTTAGCCTTAATAAGGGTTCAGGCCTGAAATGTTGACTGACCATTTCTACCCCTGACCTGCTGAGTTAATCCAGTAATTCTCTGTCTACTAAAGATTGCAGCATCTACAGCTTTTCTGTATTTCTTATCTGCTATAAAGCTTCAGTAGAACATTACAGCAGAGAAAACAAGCCCTTTGGCCCTTCTAGTCTGTGCCAAACTATTATTCTGCCTAGTCCCACTGTCCTCCACTCTGTCCACAGCCCTCCGTAACCCTCCCATCCAAGTACCTATCCAAATTCTTCTTAAATGTTAAAATTGAAGCCTGAATTTACCACAGCTGGCAGCTCGTTCCACACTCCCACCACTCTCTGTGTGAAGAGGTTTCCTCTCATGTTCCCCTGAAACTTTTCCCCTTTCACCCTTAACCCATGTCCTCTGGTTTGTATCTCACCCACCCACAATGGAAAAAGCCTGTCTACATTTACTCTGTCTACCCCCCTCATAATTTTAAATATCTCAATCAAATCTCCCCTCATTCTTCTACTCTCTAAGGAATAAAGTCCTAATCTGTTTAATTTTTCCATGAAACTCAATTTCTGAAGTCCGAGGAACTTCCTAGTAAATCTTCTCTGCTCTTTTTCTATCTTATTGATATCTTTCCTGTAGTTAGGTTTCCAAAACTTGACACAATACTCTGAATGTGGCCTCACCAATATCTTAGCCAACTTTGTCCACAGTTGACCATTGAAGAAAGTTTGCATTTCCTCAACTGGAACCTGAGGATGGCAGCCAGCTCTGCCTCATGCCATTGGATGGAGCTGACCACAACACTGGTTGTTTATTGTGGCACAATGAACGTCATAGTGTGGGGAGAGGGATGTGGGATACTGAACAAGCCTCACTCACAGAACAGCTGGAAAATCTCGCTGTAAGTGACTAACCCTGGCATTAAATGGACACAGCACTAAATGAGGCCACTCAGCCCATCATGCTATGTTGGTTCACCATGCCAGTATTCAATGTTGTCAAAAATTATGAATTTTTCAGAAATGTCCAAAACTATTAAAAGTACTGAAAAAAAATTCAAGAAATCTCCAATGTAATAAATCAATACACTTAATACATAATAATCTTGTATTCTGTCTGGGCACTGTCCAAACAGTCTGCATTAACATTGACCATCAACTTTGGTTAAATTCCCCCCCCCCCTCCTCCACCCCGAGTCTCTCTCTTTCCCTATCCATCTGTCTCCTTCCCTACCCTCTCCTATTGGCCTCTACCCTTTCAGCTTTTTCTTTCCTAACCTCCCATCTGTATCCACCTATTACCTGTTAACCTGTGCTCCTACCCCTGCCCCTTCGTCCCTCCTCCTCTCCCCACTCCCCCACCTTTTTTTTCAGGTGCCTGCCTGATTTTTGCTCGTACCAAAGGACCCAGGCCCAAAATGTTGGTTATCCTTTACTTCCTCTGGATGCTGCATGACATGCTGTGTTTCTCCAGCACCTTTGTGTACTACACTCTACCCCAGCGTGGGAAGATTTTCTTGTTTAACACCATTTACTGTACATGCCGGTCAGTGTACGAGACGATTCATGTTTAAGATGACCCTGTAGTGCGCGTCAAAAGAACCAAAGACTTGTTGATCCAAACCAAGGTTTTTATTAACTAAAAGACTGGAGCATATCACAGGTAGGTTGACCAGTCCAGAATGACTTGGTCTGGCTAGGAGCAATCCTTTAAGACCTGCCAGTAGGTGTGGCTACACTCTCAGCCAATCACAGTCATCCTACACTACCATCTGTACATATGCACATTGGTGATAGAATCTGTACTATCACATTCACCCCTTATTTGAGAACCGACCCCAGGGTGGATGGAGGTTAGGGGCTGTACCAGTCAGGGGGCCTGACCATACGGTGTGACCGCCGTGGCGCCGGGATTGGGGTCACTGGAGTCATGTCACCGGCAAGCCCGTAGTGTGCGGCCACTGCTTCGCTCAATTCCCCGATGGCGTTGTCGACAGTCTGACCTGAGTTGGTGGGTTGGTGCTGGTCCCTCTGTTCAAGCACATGACCTGGGAGAGAAGAAATAGGGGGAGGTTGGGTTAAAGGCACTGCTGTGCCTGATCCGGCTTGGGCTAGGTCCCTTACCGAGACTGTGTTCTCTCGTCCGTCCAGGTACTCAACGTAGGCATAATGCAGGTTTGCATGGAGCAGAGTCACTCGGTCAACCAAGGCATCGTTCTTAGAGTACCGGACGTGGCATTGTAAAAGGACTGGACCGGGAACCATCAGCCATGCCGGAATGGTCGTACCCGACTTGGATTTCCTCGGGAAAGAGAACATCCTCTCATGGGGGGGTGGCATTGGTCGCGGTGCATAGGAGGGACCGGATGGAGTGTAGAGCACTAGTGAGCACATTCTGCCAGTGAGAGGTGGGGAGACCTTTGGACCGGAGGGCAAGCGTAACCGCTTTCCAGATGGTGGCATTCTCTCTTTCGACTTGCCCATTACCGCGTAGGTTATAGCTGGTGGTCCTGCTTGAAGCAATACCACGCTCTAGAAGGTACTGCCGCAGCTCTGCGCTCATAAAGGAGGACCCCCGTCATTGTGGATGTAACTGGGGTACCCGAAGATGGCGAAGATGTTATGCAGGGTTCCTATAACTGAGGAGGCAATCATGTCCAAGCAGGGCACAGCGAACGGGAAGTGGGAGTACTCGTCGATGGCCATAAGGATGTAGGTGTTACGGTTGGTCAACGGTAGGGGCCCCTTGAAGTCTACGCTGAGACGCTCAAAGGGGCGGGTAGCTTTGATGACGTGGGTGTTCTCCGGACGGAAGAAGTGGGGCTTGCATTCAGCGCACACCGGGCAGGCTTGCGTCATGGAGCAAATCTCCTTGACCGTGTAGGGCAGGTTGTGAGCTTTTACAAAGTGCGCGAACCTAGTGACGCCTGGATGATAGAGCTCCTCGTGGAGTTTCTGCAGCCTGTCCAGTTGTATGTTGGCGCAAGTACCCCTGGAGAGTGCATCTGGCGGGTTGTTGAGTTTACCTGGCCGATACAGTATGTTATAATTAAAGATGGAGAGCTCGATTCTCCACCTGGCAATTTTGTCATTCTTGATCTTATCTTGCTGGATATTGCTAAACATGAAGGAGACCGGGCATTGGTCGGTCAGCAGCGTAAAGCGCCTACCAGTGAGGTATTGTCTCCAACGACGTACTGCTTCGACTATGGCCTGGATCTCCTTCTCAACAGAGGAGTGTTGGCTCTCAGGACCCTGGAGGGTTCTGGAGAAGAAGGCTACCGGCCGGCCGGCCTGGTTCAAAGTGGCTGCCAGTGCAAAGTCAGACGCATCGCTTTCAACTTGGAATGGAATGGATTCGTCGATGGCATGCAGCGTTGCAGCAGCGATGTCCGATTTGATGCGGTCAAAGGCCGCTCTGGCTTCAGTTGATGGGGGAAGGAGGTGGTCTTGATGAGTGGCCATGCCTTTTCGGCATAGTGTGGAACCTATTGGGCATAGTAAGAGAAAAAACCCAGGCAGCATCTGAGTGCCTTCTGGGTGTGGCGGGGGGGGGGGGCAAGTCCATGAGGGGACGCATGCAGTCAGAGTCCAGCATGACCACCCCGTTCTCAACCACATAACCCAGAATTGTGAGCTGAGTGGTCCGGAAGACACACTTGTCAAAATTGTAGGTCAAGTTCAGCCGAATTGCAGTCTGAAAAAATTTCTCAAGGTTGGCATGTGTCATGGCCGCAGATGGTGACATTGTCCAGATATGGGAAAGTAGCAGTCAGCCCATTCTGGTCCACCATCCAGTCTATTTCCCGCTGGAAGACCGCGATGCCATTAGTGACCCCAAAGGGTACCCTGAGGAATTGATACAGTCGCCCATTCGCTTCGAAGGCCGTGAAAGGTCGGTCTTCTTGGCGGATCGGGAGCTGATGATAGGCCGAACATAAGTCAATGGTGGAAAATACACGGTATTGGGTGATCTGATTCACCACATCCGTGATCCGTGGAAGGGGGTACGCATCCAGGAGCATGAAGCGGTTGATTGTCTGGCTGTAGTCAACCACCATCCACGGTTTCTCTCCGTTTTGAACAACCACTACCTGGGCCCTCCATGGTTCTTTCGATGTGCACTACAATTTTATTAACTAAAAGACTGGAGCATATCACAAGTAGGTCGACCAGTCCAGAATGACCTGGTCTGGCTAGGAGCAATCCTTTAAGACCTGCCAGTAGGTGTGGCTACTCTCTCAGCCAATCACGGTCATCCTACACTACCATCTGTACACATGTACATATACACATTGGTGATAGAATCTGTACTATCACAGACCCCCTGAATTTCCACCTAAAATGTAGGTTTTGAGCTGATTAAGACTACCCCAAGTGAGGCATATTTAATATACTAATTTGTAGTGGCGCTATGGTGGCACTACAACTCCCAGAAGGCATCAAATCTGTTATGTGACATCAGTGCATGATGACGTCAGTGTGTGATGGGCGCATGATTCGGGCTTTTAAAAGGTTGGGGGGTTTTGAAGAGTAAATCTGTTTGATTCACTCACTCAAAAAAATCTTGTGTGGTTATTTCGTCGTGTCCACTTTGATTCAAGTGGCCACAATTGGTAACCCCGATGAATCCAAAAACGTATTTTTGGAGAAACGTGGACTCTGCAGCCGTTACTGTGAAGCTGCCAACTTTCTGGACAGCTGAGCCTGAACTGTGGTTCCAACAGGCTGAAGCACAATTTCATCTTCCCAAAGTCGAGTTGGACACCACTCGTTATTACCATCATCTTCACTTGGAGAACACTCTTCCTATGTGCTCAAAGATTGCGAATATGTCTTCGTCCATAGAGGAACATTTGGTCACCCTTTGCAGTCGCCTTATGAAGGACCTTATAGGATACTCAGACAAACTAGGTCGACCTGTATTTTGGACATTGGAGGAAAGCCACAGTCTTTCACTATCGACATGCTTAGACCACCTCATGTGGACATCTTCCCCACTGCAGCAGCCAACAGTTCGTTGCAGAGGTTGACCACCTAAAAGACAGACAAACTTTTCTGCTGGTTCTGGGCTGGGGGGTGGGGCTATGGCAGCACTACAACTCCTAGAAGGCATCGAGCTGCCATGTGATGTCAGCGCATGTCAGGCGGGATTCAGGCTTTTAAAAGATTGAGCGGGTTCTGAAGAGTAAATACGTTTGATTCACTCAAAAAAGATCTTGCATGGTTATTTCATCGTGGTCCACTGTGATTCCTTCCTTTGGCTTGGCTTCGCGGACGAAGATTTATGGAGGGGTACGTCCATGTCTGCTGCAGGCTCGTTGGTGACTGACAAGTCCAATGCGGGACAGGCAGGCACGGTTGCAGCGGTTGCAAGGGAAAATTGGTTAGTTGGGGTTGGGTGTTGGGTTTTTCCTCCTTTGCCTTTTGTCAGTGAGGTGGGCTCTGCGGTCTTCTTCAAAGGAGGTTGCTGCCCGCCGAACTGTGAGGCACCAAGATGCACGTTTGGAGGTGATATCAGCCCACTGGCGGTGGTCAATGTGGCAGCCACCAAGAGATTTCTTTAGGCAGTCCTTGTACCTCTTCTTTGGTGCACCTCTGTCTCAGTGGCCAGTGGAGAGCTCGCCATAGAACACGATCTTGGGAAGGCGATGGTCCTCCATTCTGGAGACATGACCCACCCAGCACAGTTGGGTCTTCAGCAGCATGGATTCGATGCTTGCGGACTCTGCCACCTCGAGTACTTCGATGTTGGTGATGAAGTCATTCCAATGAATGTTGAGGATGGAGCGGAGAGAGAGCTGATGGAAGCGTTCTAGGAGCCGTAGGTGATGCCGGTAGAGGACCCATGATTCGGAGCTGAACAGGAGCGTGGGTATGACGATGGCTGATCTTTGTGTGTTTCTTCAGGTGGTTGTTTTTCCAGACTCTTTTGTGTAGTCTTCCAAAGGCGCTATTTGCCTTGGCAAGTCTGTTGTCTATCTCGTTGTCGATCCTTGCATCCGATGAAATGGTGCAGCCGAGATAGGTAAACAGGTTGACCATTTTGAGTTCAGTGTGCCCGATGGAGATGTGGGGGGGCTGGTGGTCATGGTGGGGAGCTGGCTGATGGAGGACCTCAGTTTTCTTCAAGCTGACTTCCAGGCCAAACATTTTGGCAGTTTCCGCAAAACAGGACGTCATGCGCTGGAGAGCTGGCTCTGAATGGGCAACTAAAGCGGCATCGTCCGCAAAGAGTAATTCACGGACAAGTTGCTCTTGTGTCCACAAATTCACAATATTTTAAATGCAAATTACCCAGTTCAGGTTTAAATGTTATAAGCATACAGAATTTTAAAATGCACCTCAGTCGGCTTCTTTAACAGGCAGTTTAAAGCTTGTACAGAGCTGACAGCAGTTGGACTTGGCAGATGGACCCTGCGGGGGAGTGCAGGGACTTTGCTGTTAAGCTTCGTATTTTATACTTGACAGGGGAATTATGAGATTTTGCTGTTAAGGTTTAGATTTTGTGCTTGGCATATAAGATTACCTCTGGTTTTGGGGTGACATTTTAAACATTCAGGACCTCCTTATACGCCGGCATTTACTGACCTTGGTTCTTCACAGATGTTCCCTTCCTCTGAAATGAAGAAGGAAGCTGCCCCCAAGGCTCATTGGATCTGTCACAGGCAGTTCAAGGGGATTCCAGCGCAAGTGTTGCTGCAACACTACGATCCCTCAGAGTCCAACATTAAAGTGAAGACACAAGAGATTGCTAGGGCATCTTTGGTCTGCTGGAATGCTACTGTTGTCCCCTTTGTCCACTTGAGTTCTTTGGCACTGCTGGAATTTGGAGCAAAATGCAACCTGCTGGAAGAACTCATGATGTCTGTGGAGGCAATTCATGGTCCCAGCCAGAAACACCAATCATCCCTTTACCCCCACATACACTGAGTTTGTTTCTTACAACATTGGAGTGACGTTGGTGAAGCAACAGGTTCAACCTCTGCATTGGCACAGAAGGCCACAAAGCTACAGACAGTTATTAAAGTAAAATTTGGATAGTTATGGAGTGGCTGTTGATGTATTCCTTCAATATTCGGGGGGAAAATCTCCAGTCCAGGTACAATACAAGAATATGACCACAAGGGCTGGAATCTGGAGAAAAACTCAGAGGAACTCGGTGGGTCAGGCAGCATCTGTGAATGACCTATGAAGGGTCCTGGGCCTGAAAAGTCAATTCTCCACCTCTCGCCACAGACACTGCCCGAGTTCCTTCAGAAACTTTTTTTCATTCAAGTTGGAAAGCTTCTGCCAATGGCAGATCAGAGTGTGCAGCCCTCCCTCAGGATCGCTCTGGAATTTTGTGTTCAGGTCTGGAATCATCGGGGAAGAGGCAAAATCTCCATTGACCTCCAATTGATTATATCACATTGAGTAAATCATGATGTTTTTCAAATCTGTGTTTGTGAGAATCTAATTTAATTTCTCAGTAATTGGAACAGAGTCAAAGGTCATGAAGTTGCGTGTGTTGGTGTGCTTTTGCCTTTTTCTCTTCGATGTATGATGTGAATTAATGTTGAACACAATTTGCTTGCCATATATTGCACTTGGCATTTTGCTTCTATTTGTCCACTGTTCATTTGAAATCATGTTGTGATTGCGGATGTTATCAAATGTGGTGCTTGGATTGTCCGGAAGTGCAGGCACCTGTCATAATGAAGGAAATACTTCAGGCAGTTTAAATTTAAATGCAGACATTCAGCACAGTAACAGGCCATTTCAGGCCATGAATCCGTGTCATCCAATTTACAAGCAATTAACCTACATCCCAGTACGGTGTAGGAAACTGGAGCCCCACACAGACATGGGGAGAGTGTACAAACTCCTTGCAGACACCGCTGGGGTTCGGACTCTGGTCCCGATTGTTGGCGCTGTAGGGGTGTTGGACTAACCACTACGCCAACTGTGTCACCCTGCACAGCAAGTTCCCATAAACAGCAAGGGTTTTGCTCACTATGTTGTTATCCCATCCAAATCCACAGTGCACAATAATTCCAATAAAAACGTGTGAACAAAGCTGGCTCCAAGTACAAACAGAAACAGGATACAATCTTGAATTCTCCAGGAAGAAGGTGGATGAGGGAGGGAATTTGAGGTTCAGTCCTCCGTGACCAACCTGA
This sequence comes from Narcine bancroftii, assembly GCF_036971445.1. Classification (NCBI taxonomy): domain Eukaryota; kingdom Metazoa; phylum Chordata; class Chondrichthyes; order Torpediniformes; family Narcinidae; genus Narcine; species Narcine bancroftii. The sequence continues at coordinate 45,655,003 of NC_091482.1, forward strand.
CCTTAAATAAAACAAATCTGTGAAGAAGAAAAAAAATATTCGGGGGGAAAAGAACACACTGAAGTGCTGGAGGAACTCAGTCAGTCGTTCAGCATCCACAGGAAACAAAGATACATTGCCGATGTTTCGGGCCTGAGCCCCTCTTCAAGGAATAAGCAGAATAAGCCAGAAGCAGGACTTCACTCACTTCAATATCTGGGCTCCAGTAGAAATGGTGAAACGTTGAAGCCCGATTGAGCTGGTCTTTGTGTGTGGAGCCAGGGCACTGTGAGCACTGCTCTGGCACTGTAACGTCCTTCAGGTGGGAGCCGTGCTTTGGACTGTTTCAGATTTACTGCAGTGTTTCATCGGCTTTCAGAAGATGTGTGGCACAATTGAGTGATGCTGTTAGTGAAACCACAAATCTACAATTAACAATCACAGAACCACAGAACATTACACCACAGAAAGAGGCCTCTTCAGCCCTTCTAATTGGTGCCGAACCATTTCTTTTGTCCAGTCCCACTGACCTGCACCCAGTCCACAGCCCTCCATACCTTCCCATCCCATCCTGTCCAAATTTCTCTTTGATATTGAAATTGAACCCGCATTCACCACTTCAGCTACATGCTCGTTTTACACCCCCACCACTCTCTGTGTGAAGAAGTTCCCCCTAAATTTTTTCCATTTCATCATGTCCTCTGGTTTGTATCTAACCTACTCTCAGTCTTTGAAGACTTTTAAAAAAGATTTCCTGCCTCAGGTAGATTCGAAAGGGGAGATTTTCATTGAGGCTTCCAAGGCAGGAAAGGAATGTTGAAAATTATGAGGAAGAACACTCCAATCCTGCCCGATTCAGTCGATGCCATCTTGCTGCATAGCCAGAGGGCCAACAATCCTCACCAAGGACAGTGCAAGAGGTACCCAGGACAGAATGACTCTGCAGAGCTGTGGTGGCGGCAGCGCTGCCGCTGGTGTGCAGACATGGGGAGCGGAGACACAGCACCCCCCCCCCACAGGGTCCATCCACCCAGTCCGACTCTATACAGCCTGGTAAAGGAGTTCACGGTGGTTTATTTTAAAATTCGCGACCGCTGGGTCTGCCCCCAAGATGGCGACACCTATGATGGCAGCAGCCATGAGGGGTTGCAGACTCTTGGGGGGGGGGTGGAGGACTGGTACCAGGCACCATAAAATGGGGAGATCATCCCCATCTGAGAAGGCGAAGCAGAGGAGATGACCCACAGGACAGTGACTACAGCGGTGGACCAGCAAGTGGCTCTGTGGCTGAAGAACACACAGACTGTCGATGACTTGAGACGAGGAACCCACGCACGATGCGAGCTGCTGGTGACTGCAGTCAAAGGATTCACACCAGGCGGTGGACTTCTGGAGACTGGTTCGAAACAGGCTGAAGGGGTATCAGGTACCAGAACTAGATGTGAAAGGGTGCTGAGATGAATCAATGGACATTCAGTGACTCTAGGGAAAACTCTCTTTTGCTTTGTTTGTAAGGGGCAATGGGCACTTTCTGATGATGGTGAATATTTGTCTGCTTTACAATAAGCTAAAGGAATTTTTGTGTAATATCACATTTTCTTTTAAAAGTATTTTTATTGATTTTAATAAAGACCATACAAACAAAAAGGGAACAGTTCATTCAGACAGTATGGACAGTTACATAAACTAAATAAGACATTCTGTATATCATTAACACATAAATTGTAAATCATATCCATAATTCATATTCTCAATAGTAAGTAGCTTTTTTTTAGAAAAAAACTAATAATATGAAAAAAGGAAAGAAGAAAATAGTAAAGGAGACAAACGAACCCCTTCTCTAACTGTGTGGCAAATGCTATATGTGACTTGTATTAAAAGAGAAATGAAGTTAAAAAAATTAATATAAGGAATGTGGAAAAGATACAAGTTGAACAATTTAATTACATTGGAGTAAAATTATAAAGTAAGGCCTTGAATCATAAATAACCCCCATAACATCTAGAATCTTATATCTGAATTAATAATGAATAACAAATCTTTTCCATGTTCAAACAGGACATGATATCATGCAACCACTGATCATAAATAGATGGGGCAGCACCCTTTCACTTCAGTAAAATCACTTGCCTCACCAAAAGAGAGGCAAAGAAATGCCGCGACTCTGAACCGAACAGGGCCACCAAAGGGTTCAGTGTTAAATCTAGATTGAGAATTTTTGGTAGAGTATGGAAAACCTCTCTCCAGTATTTTTCTAGACTAGGACAAGTCCAGAACATATTAATGACGCTTCTCCGCTCGTACACCTGTCACACCAGGGAGTCACGTCAGAATAAAAATGAGACAATTTAGCCTTAGACAAATGTGCTCCATGTATCACCTGGAATTGTAATAGACAATGTTGAGCACATTATGAAGAGCTATTAACCAATTTAAGAATTGTGCCCCAATCCACATCCAATAGTCAAATCCTGTTCCCAAGCATTTTTGATTTTAACTAACGAAGCCTGATTTAAACATAACAATTTATTGTACATAATAGATACTAAATCTTTACGAGAAGGAATTAAGCTAAATAAAAACTCATCTATAAAATTTGATTCAGACTATCTTGGGATTCAAGAAAATGCTGGACTTGTAAATATCTAAAAAATTGAGATTTGGGCAAGTTAAATTTAGCAGTAATCTGTTCAAATGATTACAAATGTCCATCAATGAACAGATCCTTAAAGCTTCAAATCCCCTCTCTCTACCATCTCTGAAAAGTATTGTCATGTAAAGAGGGTTGAAAAAAGTGATTAGATACGATAGGGCTAGAGAGAGAAAAATTATGAAATGCAAAATATTTTCTAATATCACATTTTCTGTGTTACTACATGACAATAAAAAAATCTTGAATCTTGAGATTGAGGACCCAGGATGTGCTGCAAGGGTTTTATCATATTCAGTGTACCTAAATTTAGTGTTCACACCCCAAGGAAGGGTGGCATTTGATCTACCAAGATACTCATGGGGCTGTGTTCGAGTAAGATCTGAAAGGATTAAACATGAGTAGCTTTGTGCTGACTGATCACTTGGGCGCCATAGTTAGCTCAGCGGTTAGCGTGCCGCTGTCCACAGGGAATTTGTACGTTCTCTCCATGTTCTGCGTGGATTTCCTCAGGGTGCTCCTGTTTCCTCCCACTCTCCAAAAATATACAGTTAATTGAGTGGCAGAGATCTCAATTGCTGGAATCAGCTTCTACCATGCTGTAAGTTAAATTTTTTTTTTAATTGACTAAGGCGTTACTCTTGTAGTATTATCATCCTAATTTATAGCTTCAAAGAGAAGCAACATTTTGCAGACACAGGCCTGGTCTGTTTTCGATGGGAGAACACACTGGGAATGTTGGTCTGTAGGTTTACTCCATAGGGAATGAAATGATCTAACCAGCATATGTTATTTAGGTAGTGGATTCGGGTTCTATTTCCACACATAAATCAACCCGCAGGTGGAAGGGGTATGAAGGACCATGATCTGGGTTTAGGTCATTGGGACCAGGTGGAATAAATAATTTGGCACAGATCACATGGGCTGAAGGGCCTTTTACTCTCCTACAGTTTTCCACTGTTCTGTGCTTGAAGAAGAAATGAACTTAATCACCAGGAATGTGTATTGTTGATGACTAAATGCAATATGTTGAATTGCCTGCGTATCATTTGCTAGATGTTAATTTTGCCCATAATTTATCTGCTGATCGAGTGTAAGGTCATTGACTATGTTTAAGTACATGCCTGACTTTAGATTGTGCGATACACATGACTTAACCCCTCTCCCCCAGCCACTTCTCCACACTGCACTACGCCAGCTGCTCCAGCCCCTGCCCCAGCCCCCTCCCCCCACACCCCCCCCAACCAGTAACCAGGAACCAGTCCTGCAACGGTCGCAGAGACTCCGACGGCTACCGGACCATCTTAATCTGTAAATACTGTGTATGTTTTGGGGCTTTACTGCAACTCCCCCCCCCCCCCCCCCCGCCACCCCAGGTCAATTTTAAAGAAGGGGGTGAATGTGGTGGTGTACCACTGGCCTACTGCAGGGGGCAACCTCTGTACCTGCAGAAGAGCATGGGGACAAAGCAACACCTGGCCAGCTGTCAATCAGCCGACCTGACTGTTTGGTTTCTGCCTTGCGGACTATCTTTCTTTGGCTTGGCTTCACGGACGAAGATTTATTGAGGGGTAATGTCCACGTCAGCTGCAGGCTCGTTTGTGGCTGACAAGTCCGATGCGGGACAGGCAGACACGATTGCAGTGGTTGCAAGGGAAAATTGGTTGGTTGGGGTTGGGTGCTGGGTTTTTCCTCCTTTGTCTTTTGTCAGTGAGGTGGGCTCTGCGGTCTTCTTCAAAGGAGGTTGCTGCCCGCCGAACTGTAATTTGGTAAGAGAAAACAATAACTTACAAGGCACTTTGGGAATGACAATGAAAGGTTGAATTAATTTCCATGCAAACTGAGTAGTTAACCCGCTTGAGAAACTGAGTCAGGAATTGTTCTCCACTGGATCCAAAGCTCCCTTCTCTGTATTCCTCCCCTTCTGAAGTGCAAACTATGAACCCACTCCATCGATAATTGCACTGACTAGGTAAAATCTGCAGTCTTTTTGAGCCCAGGGAGACAATTAAGAATATATTTGGTTATCTTTGGCATGTAATATTGACATTAAAATCCAAATTTCCACCAACACCATATTTATCCACTAAAATGTAAACAAATTTATTTTAAATTAATTGAATGTTGTGTGCCTTTATCACCTCTCGGATCTTCCATTCCACTCATCTCCCCACTGATTTAAATAATTATATCTGAAAACTCCCTTCAACTGAACTTTGGCTCAACGATTCAGGATTCAAATTACGTTCACCTTTGTGAATCTTAAAGACTTCTCTAATATTCCCCCTCAGCTGCTTCTAGTGTACCGACTTTCTTTCCTGCAAGCACAGGTCTCTGATTGTTGGTATCTGCCAGGTAGTTCTTTGCTGGGTACTTCTTTCTAAATGCCATCACATCTTTTCTAAAAACTGTAGATTGTCTAATGACCTAACGAGGCTCAATAGAACAACCTATGGTAAACCTTGGAAATGTTAGCTGTGTTGTATATGAATGCAAGTGGCTGCATTGAAACAATTATGGCATTTGAGGAAAAGAAACGTGAGAACTGCAGAAGCTGGAATCTTGGGAGCACATAGAGAAGCTGGAGGCACTTAGAACATCAGGCAGCATCTGTGGAGAGAAAGGGTCATTTAACGTTTTGGGTCAGGTCCCTTTATTGAGACTGAAGTGGGAAGGAGAGAACAAGCATAAAATGAGGGGTGGGAGGCAGAGGCCGAGGTGGGGAGGGAGGGGGTGAGAGTGGTTGGAGAGGGGATGAGGAATGAGAAAAGTGAGTGAAACAAAAAAGTCTGCAGATGCTATGTTTGTAGTAAAAACACAGAAATCCTCGAGGAACTCAGCTACTCTCACAGCGTTTACAGGAGGCAAAGAGGTATTACCGTCATTTTGAGAGAAAAGTGAGAATGGGAGCAGTAAAGGAAAGGTGGAGGGTTGGTGGTGGTGATGAGAGTGGGGTTGGTGGTGGTGCTGAAAGGGGGGTTAGTGGCGGCACGGGGGGGTAGTGGTGGTGCTGAGAGTGGGGTTAGTGGTGGCACTGAGATGGGATAGTGGTGGCGTTGAGAGGGGGGTTAGTGTTGGCACTGAGCAGGGGGGGTGGTGGCGGCGGAAGTGCTGAGAGGTGGGGGAGTGATGCAACCGAGACCAGCTGTCGCGAGAACAACTTATCACCGTTTATGTTGCTCATACGGCCACCCCGAGTCTGGCCAGAAAATTACTGCACTGTCTTCCTCATTAAACTTTGAAGCAGACGGAATAATAACAAGATTGAAAGTTTGGAACGCCCCCTTTTACCTCACTGCCCTCTTGGATCTTTTCACCGCCCACGGGAGGGGGGGTGGAGGGCAGCAGCACCCACTTTGGGAATCACTAGATTAATGCAATATAATTTCCTACACCAATTATATTTCACACCACAGAAGTTGCATAAATCAAAATCTGAAATATCGGAGATGTGTTTTAGGTGTGGGATAGAAATAGGAGCATTCTTACATGCTACATGGTCATGTGTGAAGGTAAGAGCTTTCTGGCAGGATATTACTGAAATACTAACAAAGATAATAGGGGTGGCCTTCATGGGCGACCGGGAGCTTTACCCTTTGAGCAACGACATTGAAATAAGTAATAAACTAACTAAATTCCAAATTTTATTTGTTAAAATAACCTTAGCAGTGGCTAAGAAATGTATTACGATTACTTGGAAATTCAACTCTCCTCTACATACAGTGCGATGGACTGCTGAGATGAATATCTATAGAAAAAATTACATACAACGTAAAGAACAAATATGACATATTTATTAAGATATTTGGATCATATAGGGCCCCAATTGTAGTTATACATACAATAATAAAAGCTGCTACAGTATAAATGCAAGTGACTTCCCCATATAGAATATTTGATGGTCAACATAATTGTGAGCCCTGATGGTGTGTGGATTTATACTGTGAAAGGCGGGGTGAGGGGAGGTTGGTTGTGGTTTTTAGTAAAGAAAAAGTTAGATATATAAATATATATTTATTATTGGAGACTTTTTCTATGTATATTTATGGAAAAAATATTTAAAGAAAACATGCTAAATTCAATAAAAGTTTATTTAATGTTTCTCCATCTTGCGACGTAATACATCAAATCTGAATTTATCTTTGTTCAGCTTGAAGTTGTCTATCATAATCCCCAATTTTTCTCAGAAAGCAAACCTTATGAAAAAAAAATTGTTGTCCAGTGTTATTTGCTTTTCAGCTCCAGCTCAAATTCTTCATCACCATTCTTATCAGTCTGCAGCAGTTGACGACGTACTTAATTAGTGGTATGGGGACTTCAATACCCCTGAGCGTCAAGCCCTGCAAAAGACAGTGGACACAGTCCAGGACATGACAGGCAAAACCCTCCCCACCATTGAGAACATCTACAGGGAACGCTGCTATCGGAGGGCAGCAGCAATCATCAAAGACCCAACCAGTACACACTCTATTCTCACTGCTGCCATCAGGAGAGAGGTATCGGTGCCACAAGACTCGCACCACCAGGTTCAGGAACAGCTGCTACCCCTCCACCGTCAGACTCCTCAATGACAAACTCATTTATGGATTCTTACTTGTGCACTTTATTGTTTTTTCCCCTCGCACAGTCATTTGTTTACAGTTCTTTATTTGTTTAAATGTGTATGTTGAGTCAGGGGTTTTTTTTTGCATTACCAATAAATGATAATTCTGCCTCACCTGCAGGAAAGAAATCTCAGGGTTGTATGTGATGTCATGTATGTACTCTACAATAAATTGGAAATCTGATCTGAAACACAAGAGACTGAAGATGCTGGAATTTGGAGCAAGGAAAAAAACTGGGCAGGGCACCGTCTTATTGGACAACTGTTGTTTCAGGATCAGACCCTTTACCTGGATGAAAAACATTGAGGGGTGATAGCCAATGCAAAGAGTTGATGGGGTGGGGGTTAGGAGATGAAGCAAGGCTGGTTCCAATTGAGGAGGGGCTGTTGGAAGGAAGGGTAGAGATGGCGACAAAGGCTGCAAAGTGACGAGGTACCAAACAAGGGCGGCCACGATAGCAAAGTAAAAAGTGGTGCAAGATAAGGGAGGGATTGTGGGTAGCTGGGAACAGTGGGGAAAGTTGGCCCAGCAGGAAAATAGATGGCTGAGGGAGCTGAACGAAACTGGCACCAGGGGTCTGGGGAAATCTACCAATTGAGATTAGTTATTAACCATTAGCTAATTTTTGTTTATAGTCTTTGTCTCTTTACCTCTGTAAATTATTTCAAGCTTCTTGTTTACCATTTAAAAAATATATCATATGTTTGCACCCATGGCAAAAGTCTGCATCTTCAATCTAAAAGACAGATTTGTTCAAATGATGGGCTTATTACCCTCTTCTCTCAAATTCTTCAGTACATGACTCGCACCACATCCATTTTTCATCCGTTTCTTGAATTGGACTAACTCAATAAATTCTCATCAGTGAATTAGACAGGATACAAATGAAGGGAGTGTTCTGTTCACAACAGAAGTATGGGAAACCTATCCAATTAAAGCATAAGTGCCCATTCCATTGGTTGCATTTAACATCTTTAGGATGCTCGTTAATTGCAAGAGGAAATCATTCTGTTTCCTTCCACTGCCTCTCTCTGCAGATGTCCGCTGTGGTGAATGAAAGAACTCTTAGCCTCAGCACCTCCTTCTTCGCTCTGCGCAGAAAGGGTGTGTGGGCCGTGCAGTTGGACAGGAGCCCAAGCGATTCTGATGCCATCTGGCAATTGCAATTGGTTGTAAAAATTCCTCCTCCTTGAGAGAAAGTCAGCGTGTTGAACATAACTTGTGTGAACAACAAGAGGCCCTTTCAAACTGCCATGTAAAATGGAGTTAACCGGGCAATTTGCATGGTTAGCACCCCAGCTACTCGGCAGTTTGAAAGGGTCTGACCCAGTCAACCCTGTCAGAATACAACCAAATCCCTGATCTACCTCAGAGGTAGTCAGGGAACCCCCTTTAACCCAGTTAAATGTCCACAGGCAATCTGAACAGGAAAATGGCTGACCCGCTTATTCCAGGAACGTCAGTGCTTGTATGCATGTGTCACTGGGCAGCCGCCATCTGAGCATCTGGCAGTACTTCCAATGAGTGCGTGGCACATCATTGTGGGGGTGGGATCCCCCTTAAATCGCCAGGTTGGTGATTTAATGGGTAGCTCCCCCTGCAATTTAAAAGGTGCTTCCAGCACCTTTGCCGCAGTAGTCGCACCCGGGACCCAGGATGGCCACCCAGGTGCTGTAGTTTTAAAGAGCTAATCAGTGAGTTAAAATAAGAACACAATGCCAGGAAATGCCAGGAAAACTCCGCATGTCTAACAGTACATTTATGTAACATAAAGTTACATAACCAATATTTCGGGCCTGAGCCCCTCATCAAGGTATGAGCAAAATGTAGACAGGCATCTGAATAAAAGGGTGGGGTAGAGGCGGGGGGTGGAGCACAGTCCTACAGGAGGGGGGCGCAGAATTGGTCACTGGGAAATCCCTGTCATTGATGCAGACAGAGTGAAGGTGATCAGCAAAGCGTTCTCCCAATCTGCGTCCAGTCTCTCCGATGTAGAGGAGGCCACAACGGGAGCACTGGATGCAGTAGATCACTCCTGCAAAGTCACAAGTGAAACGTTGTTTCACTTGGAAGGACTCTTTGGGGCCCCAAATGGTGGTGTGGAATGAGATGTGGGCACAAGTGTGGCATTTCATCCGGCTGCAGGGGAAAGTGCTAACTGGGTGATTAGAGAGAAAGGATGAGCGGATGAAAGAGTCATGGAGGGAGCGGTCTCTACAGAAGGCAGAAAGGAGAAGATATGTCTGGTAGTGGGATCATATCGTAGGTGATGGAAATTGCAGAGGATAATGTGTAGGATGCAAAGGCTGGTGGGATGGTAGGTGAGGACAAGGGGAATCCTGTTTATGTTATATCTAGGGGCAGAGGGGGCCAGGGCAGATGAGCAGGAAATGGAGATGTGGGTAAGGCCAGATCACGGGTGCATGAGGCAGCATCAATGCAGTTGTCAATGTAATGGAAGAAGAGTCTTGCTTGAGTAGGCTTGTTGGAAAAAAAATTCTGCGCCACACTCCCGTGCTAGCTGCTGAAGATCCAGCTGCGCTGGATGGGTCACGTCTCCAGAATGGAGGACCATCGCCTTCCCAAGATCGTGTTATATGGCGAGCTCTCCACTGGCCACCGTGACAGAGGTGCACCAAAGAAAAGGTACAAGGACTGCCTAAAGAAATCTCTTGGTGCCTGCCACATTGACCACCGCCAGTGGGCTGATAACGCCTCAAACCGTGCATCTTGGCGCCTCACAGTTTAGCAGGCAGCAACCTCCTTTGAAGAAGACCGCAGAGCCCACCTCACTGACAAAAGGCAAAGGAGGAAAAACCCAACACCCAACCCCAACCAACCAATTTTCCCCTGCAACCGCTGCAACCGTGTCTGCCTGTCCCGCATCGGACTTGTCAGCCACAAACGAGCCTGCAGCTGACGTGGACTTTTTACCCCCTCCATAAATCTTCGTCCGCGAAGCCAAGCCAAAGAAGAAACACGGCCAAGCCAAGGCCACCTGTAAATTGGAGGAGCAACACCTAATATCCTACCTAGGTCCTCTCCAACTGAATGGCTTTAACACTGACTTGTCCTAGACCACTCCCCATTCTCCCCCTCCTCACCATCCCTCTGTCTCCCTTCCTCCAGCTCTCCCCCCTCCCCATTTGCTGGTGTGCCCTCCCTCCCTTATCCACCTACAACCTCCTGCCCCTTCCCTATACCATTTTATTCAGGAGCTTGCCAACATTTGCTGCTGACCACCGAAAGCTCAACCGTTGAGGTCATCAAGTTCCTCGGAATGCACCTGCTGGAGAATCTCACCTGGTCCCTTCAAACCAGCTCCATAGCCAAGAAAGCCCAGAAATGCCTCTACTTCCTGAGAAGGCTGAGGAAAGTTCATCTCGCTCCCTCCATCTCGCTGCATTCGACAGAGGATTTATTGAGACCTTCCTGTGTAACTGCATCACTGCCTGGTTTAAAAGCTGTACCACCTCAGACCACAAGACCCTGCAGAGGATAGTGAAGGGAGTGAGTGACAGAGTATATAGATATGTTTTTTGGAAAAGGTTTGCTAGATCTTATTTAAAATACTGGAGCTCTGCCCCATGCTCGACATATTGGCTTCACTGCTTTTGCAAGAGCTTTGAAGAGTGCTCAAGAGACTTCACTAATGTATTGTTGTTTACAAAAGGCAACAGATGTAAGATCTTGTTGGAGCTGCAGATTGTCTGGAGATGTTCTAAGAGGGTCATTTGGTTTTGGAAGCAGACAGTCAAACAGGCTTTCTCTCTCACACACACACACACACACACACACACACACACACACACACACACCGCAAGTTTCGTCAGCAAGACACTGGAGTGACTGATTAAAAAGGAATCAGTTGTGGATGTCCTGGAACAGCAAATCTCTCTCTGAAAACTGACAAGAACCTTCCTGAGTGGAAACCATTTACCTTTCAAGCACCAAAGCCTGGTGAACTTCATAAATGTTAAATTCTGTGCACAGAATAAGAATTGACTGTAACTAGTAAACTTGGAGGAATGAAAAGTGAGATTGGACTGTGAATCAAAGAACTTCTCTGAACTTACACACACATTACATACACATGCGCTTAGAATTAGAAGGGTGTTAAGTTAGGTTAGTTAAGTTAAAGTGTTATTCTGTTTTCATGTTTACAGATAATTAAAAGCAACTTTTGTTTTAAGTAAGCATTTATCTTGGTGAATATCGATTGCTGCTGGGTTTATGGGTCCTTTGGGCTCGGTACAAGTGGAAACAAGTGGAAACAAGGCTCTCTTCTTAATATGAAGGGTATCTACAACATCGATGCAGATGAAAGGCAATAAACACTGTGAAGGATTCCACACACCCCTCATGTAAACTTTTTCTCCCATCTTGTAGCAGATACCTTAACACTCTGGCCCTTATGTCCAAATTGGGCAACAGTTCTTTCCCCCCTAAGCCATCAGGCTCCTGAACTCCCAGAATATTTGTGTATAGGTATTGAGGACTGTTACTGTATGTCTTAATATTTTAATGTGTTTAACTTTTATTCTATATTTATGTAAATATGCCTCTGTGGTCCTGGAGAAACGCTATGTCTTTACCGTGTGAGCATGGTATGAACGATAAACAAAGGTGATTTGACTTTGTTTAGACCTTGATGAAGGACTCAAACCGGAAATGTTTTTTTATGCATCTTTACCTTTCACTGTTTAACAATGTCCAGTGATGGAAATGTATGGATATGACACTAATGGTTGGAACAAGCTCTGAATGGGTTTTCTTTTTTTAAATAATTTATTGTGAATAAAATCTACTTTTGGTTAAAATTGCACCTTTATCTTTACCATATTTGACCTGCTGAGTTTCCCCAACATTGCGTTTTTATTTCAACCACAATGCCTGCAGATTTTTGTGGTTTTTCTTTTATTTAATTGCCTCTGAAAGGACACATATGCTTCATTCTCCCATTTAACTCTGGGCTGGGCGTGTTGACTGACCCTGGGTGGTGCTCCATGTGCCAGGGTAATGCCCCTCCTGTGACAGATATTATATATTGTATATAGATATGTTTTTGAAGGAGATAGATTGTGGGAATAGTGAAGGTCACAAATAAACACTTCACATAACAGATCTCATTTAAAATGTCAGAGCTCTTCTCAGCCAGACAGTCCAAGCTCCGAGTGCCTTTGCAAAAACTTTGAAGAATGCCTATAGAGACTCGAAAAGTATGTGTTAATTGGATACACTGTGATTTGTTTTGAAAGCAACAGATGCATGGACTCAGAAGATTGGGTCCAGTGCCGCATCTGTCTGAATCCAGCTCACTGTTCTAAGATGGTCATGTGGTTTTGCAAGCAGAGAGAGAGAGAGAGAGAGAGAGAGAGAGAGAGAGAGAGAGAGAGAGAGAGAGAGAGCGAGACCAAACAGGCTTTCTCTCAGAGAGAGAGTGAACTGGTTTCTGCAGCATGGCAAGCTGGCAGCTTGTTTAAAACCCTTGTGCGCCATACAAGAGGAAATGGCTGGCTAGAGTGTTTCACCTGAAACAAGGAATTCTGTGGTGACTTGCAGAAAAAGAGGTTGTCAATTGGAAAACCCTGATGGAGCAAGTATCTTCGGTAAATACTGAAGTGACTGATGGAAGTACATCAATTGGTGGGTGTCCCAATGAGCAAAACCAACAAGAACCTTCCTGAGCAGTAACCATTTAACTTTCAAGCACAAACACCTGGTGAACTTTATAAATGTTAAATACTGTGCACAGTCTAAGAATTGCCTGATAGGGGGGGCGTGGCAAGATGGCATAAGGAACAGACGTGCCTTCCAGTCCTCTCCTGACTCTGAGTTATTGTTTTGTTTATAAGTGCCCGTTAAAATTCTTTAAAATGTCTATAAATAGTAAGAGGTGCTGAATTAAAATCTAATGGTACATTTGCTAAAAAAAAGTAAAAGAAAACGCCAACAGATCGTTAAAAAATTACATTTCCCGAAATTATCTGAGCCTACCTGTTTACAAGAAGCCAGGACTCAGCATGGAATGGATCCAGGAGAAGAAGTGCAGGATTCGGCATTGGAACTTCGTTCTGTACCGGTAGGGCTCTTTAAAGATGACGCCCGGCAGCCTTTGGAACAAAGGGCTGGCTGGGTGCGTGTATTTCAAACAACGCCCGCTGTGAGCGCTGTCACTGAGAGTTTGACAGCTGAATCAGCTGGGACGTCACCAGCTGGAGAGTTAAAGAGCCGACCTCCGATTGAAATAGCGGTGGTGCTGCGAAATGCACCACCAGTTATGACGGTTTTCCCAGGTTTAGATATAATGAAGGCTTTTGATGAGATATGGCTTAAAGATAACCCTGACTATCAGCCTCCTGATATTGCTGAGGGGGCTGTGGCAAGGGTTTCTACACGGAGCCATACTGCAAGAAAAGCTGCAATAAGGGACAGAAGATCCTTTGGTCTCTCAGAAACAGCAGGATCCTACTATGTCTGAATCTACTTTTGCTGATATGCTTATCAAGAATCTTGAATTTAAGTTATATTCTTCAATGAAACAGCTAGGTAATTCTATGACCCAGGTCTATTCCAAGCTTAATACATTGGTGGATATTAACACTCAACAGATGGCTGACTATGGAGCTTTTAAACTTGAAACTAATGAAAGACCTGATATGTGTGATCAAAGTTTAGTCAACGTACAAGATCAATTGCAAGATGTAAACAAAACAATTGAAACATTGCAGATTCAGAATAAAAATTTAGCAAAAAAGGTTGATTATTTGGAGAATCAATCTAGACGGAACAACGTAAAAATTGTTGGTTTGCCAGAAGACATAGAAGGGCCAGATCCAAGAAAATATTTTACTGAATGGATTCCACAAGTGTTAGGACAAGACAAGTTCCCCGAAGGTTTAATATTGGAACTTGCTCATAGAGCTTTGAGAAGGAAACCTTTTTCAGGACAGAATCCAAGACCTGTTCTGGTCCGTTGTTTAAACTACTGTGATAGAGAGACAATTTTATGTGTGGCTATTAGAAACGCACAGCAAAATAGATCTCCTTTGATGGTTCAAAACAATCGTGTTTTTTTTTTATCCGGATCTGAGTCAAGAAATTATGTTTCAACGACGTGAATTTAATTCTGTGAAAGAGTTGTTGTGGAAAAAAGGATATAAGGCAACATTTAGGTATCCTGCGGTATTGAAGATTTTTCAGGATGGATATCAGCCAAAGTTTTTTGATAATCCTAAAGAAGCTATGGACTTTGCTCAATCTTTACCGATTATGCAATTTCAGGAACGACGTAGTCCTCCACGGTCTCCAAAGAGAGTGGAGATACAAGATGGGAATCAGATTTCAAGAAGAAATGGAAGCAACGGTGGTCGAAGTGGCAAAGTTGATTAAAAAAAAAACAAATCTTTTACTTTTTTTTTGAGAAGATTTCAGATAATGATGATAGTTTAATACGAAATGGGAGTTGGGAGAGGGAACTGGGTGGGCACTATTTTCCAGAAGTCATCAGCTCACACCCAGTACTCTGTGGGAGTTACCGCATTGTGCAGTTTAAACAGGAGGAGGTAGTTGACCTCTTGCCTGTTTTTTTTTCCTTAATTTTTGGGTTAAGGAGTGAAGGTTTTTTTTCTATTACTTTTTTTTAAATATTTTTTTCTTATATATAATATTGTTCACTTTATTAACTCTTCACTCTTTATTTTGGGGGGGGGTTAGACTAATTTTAAGTTAGGTTATTAATGTTGTGTAATAATTATTGGGGGGGGTTAGTTTATTTAGTTTACCGATGTGATACTGTAATTTTATTATCTTACTTTTATTCTTTTTAAATGTAATCTTTTATTTTATTCATGTTATAAAATCTTAAATAAAGTTTTAAAAAAAATAAGAATTGCCTGATACAGGTGAACTTGGAGGAGTGAGAAGTGAGATTGGACAGTGAATTAAAGAACTTTCCTGAACTGAGACATATTACATGCGCTAAGAGTTAACAGTAACGTTAAAGTTTGATCCTGTTTTTATGTTTAAAGATAATTAAAAGCAACTTTTGTTAAAGTAACCACTTGTCTTGGTGAATTCCTGTGGCTGCTGGGCTTTGGGGTCCTCTGGGCCCGTCACACTCCCCTCACTGCGCAGTCCCAGCCCGACCTACTCCTCCTGTCTCGCTCCGCGTCCTGGAGGCCGCCATTGCCGGGCCCCGCGCCCAGTGCGCAGCCGCGCTGCCCCTGGCCCTGGGACAATAAAGTTGGGTGTGTTGATGGCCGCGCGCTGCTCGGGGGCGCCCGGCTCGGCCTGATGTTGGGCTCGGGGAACGATGTCGAGTGGGCCGTGGGACCGGCAGGGCAGCGTCGGGGACTTGCACAGCAGGCCCAAGGCCGAGCTGCTGGAGCTGCTGAGGCGTCAGGTTAAAATGCAAACCAACTCGTAAGTTGTCGGGCCTGGAAAGGGAAGGAGCCCCCAGGGGAGGGGGTAGGAGGGAGGGGAGAGTGGAGAAGAGGGGGGACAGGGGAGAAGAGGGGAGGGGGGAGAAGGGGGGAGGGGAGGGGGGGAGAAGGGGGGAGGGGAGGGGGGGAGAAGGGGGGGAGAAGGGGGGAGGGGAGGGGGGGAGAAGGGGGGGAGGGGGGGGGAGAAGGGGGGGAGGGGAGGGGAAGAGGGGAGAAGGGGGGAGGGGAGGGGGGGAGAAGGGGGGGAGGGGGGGGGAGAAGGGGGGGAGGGGAGGGGAAGAGGGGAGAAGAGGGGAGGGGGGGAGAAGGGGGGAGGGGAGGGGGAGAAGGGGGGAGGGGAGGTGGGGAGAAGGGGGGAGGGGAGGGGGAGAAGGGGGGGAGGGGAGGGGGGAGAAGGGGGGGAGGGGAAGAGGGGAGAAGGGGAAGAGGGGAGGGGAGAAGAAGAGGGAGGGAAGATTGAAGTTGAGGGGAGAAATGAGGTGAATTGAAGAGTGAATGGGGATTGGATGAAGAGCTGGTGGGGAGGGGTGATAGGGTAATTTCTTGTATATTTTTGCTAGGGGAAGTTTCTGGAAGCTGAGCAATTCATGAAGGAGATTAGTGATATTTTGAACCTTAATGGTTTTACAAAAGAGGAGGTTTTCAAATACATAAAAATATGTATCCCTGGGGCCTGAACAAGTGTACCCAAGGGCATTGTGGGAAGCTGCGGAACTAGCTGGTGCCCTAGCAGAGATGTTTCAGAATCAGGATTTATTGTCCTGAACAAGTCATGAAATTCAGTGTTTTGCGGCAGCGTCATAGAGTAAACAGACACATTATAACCATCTTACGACATTACTATAAAAAATAAATTAATAATAATAATAATGCTTGAAAGGTAAGGCACTGTCTTTGGTTCATTGATTATTCAAGAATCTGATGGCAGCAGGGAAGAAGCTGTCCTTGTGCCGCTGAGTGCTCGTCTTTAGGCTCTTGTACCTTTTCCCCAATAGTAGCAGAGTGAAAAGTGCATGGCTTGGGAGGTTGGTCTTTGAGGATAGAGGCTTTTTTTTTTAAGACATCACCTCATGTAGATGTCCTTGATGGAGTGAAATCTGGTGCCTGTGATGTCACAAGCCTTTAACAACCCTCTGACATTTATTCTTGTCCTGAGAGTTGGTGTCTCCATGCCAGGCAGTGATGCAACCAGCCAGAATGCTCTCCACAGTACCCCTGTAGAAGTTTATGAGCTTCTTTGTGATTGCATCAACGTGGAGGCTCCAGGACAGATCTTCAGAGAAGTTGACACCCAGGAATTTGAAGTTCTTGACCCTCTCCACTACTGAGCCCTTGATGAGGATTAGGTCATGTTCCCCTGACTTCTTCCTGAAGTCCATTAGCTATGGGTGAGGTACTGGAAGGCAGGAGGGTGGCGAATGTTGTGCCTTCATTTAAGAAAGGCTGTAAGGATAAACCAGGGAACCTTGGGCCTATGAATTAACTATCAATGGTGAGAGAGTTACTGGAGGGGATTCTGAGAGTCAGGATCTCCTTGCATTTGGAAGAGTGATTAGAGAGAGTCAGCATGGTTTTGAGCATGAGAAATCATGCCTTATGAATTTGCCTGAGTGTTTTTGTGAGAGGTAGATGAGGGCAGGCAGGTGGATATTGTATACATGTACCTTTGGGAAGGTCTTTGCCAAGGTCACACGGCTGACTGATCTGCAAGGTCAGATCAAATGAGCTAGCCAATTGTATACAAAATTCTATTAGAATGACATAAATGTTAAAATTCCATAACATCCTAATAGAATTCAAATGTGTTAGGGGATTTTAAGATTAACCAAGGGAGATTGCTGGGCCTTTTGAAGTGATGGATGATTGGCTCGCTTCTGATAGGATGATTCCAAGTCATAAAAAGTAGCAAGTGAGGAGATTGCTGGAACCTTGACAAAGATCTTTTCTTTGTATGTAGCAGGTGAGGTTCTGGAGTACGCAGTGTTACCTTTGTCTAAGAACAGGAATGGGGAAAATCTAGGATTTTATAGGCCAGTAAGCCTCATATCAGTTGCATGGGAACTTTTGGGGAGGACTCTCAAGGATCTGGGCATACTTGGAAAAGCACGGTGTTTGGAGGAGGTGACAAAGGTAATGCTTAGAAAGGCATTTGGTAAGTTCCTCAAGGGTCCTTGCTCCAGAAGATATGGCTCCATCACGAACTGATAGTTTGGATTCCATATTGGCTCTCCCACAGAAGATAGAGAGTGGTGGAAGGGTGTTATTCTTGCTGGAGGCTTGTGACCAGTGGTGTTGCACAGGGGTCAGAATTGGGACCCCTGCTCTTTGCGATTAAGGGTAAATGACAGATGAAAAAGTAGGTTATAACTTTGTACGTGTCACTAAGATTGGTGGAGCTGTGGACAGTGAATACAGATCAATTTTAGATGTGAACAGGACAGATGGAATTTAATCCAGCCATGTGTGAGGTGTTGTACTTTGGGAGGTCAACTGTAAGGGGAATGCATAGTTAAGGGTGGGACGTTTATATATATATATATATATATATATATATATATATATATATTAAAAAAAATTTGATCTGGGAATTGATCATAAATCCTTGAATGTGACCTCCAAGTAGACAGGGTAAAGAAAGTTTTTTTGGTTGCTTGCCTTAATTGGTAAAAATAAGCAAGTTATGTTCCAGAAATATGAAACTTTGGGCTGCAGTTGGAATAATGTTGCCCTGTTGCAGGAAGGATGCCGAGGCTTTGGAAAGGACACAGAAGAGACTTAGCAGGATGTTGCCGAGAGTCTTAGTTATAAGGAGAGCTCCTCCTCCCTCCTAATCATCCCTCCCACCACCTTTTTATTCAGGCGCCTGCCTATTTTTGCTTGTACCTGATGAAGGGCCCAGGCCTGAAATATTGGTTACCCATTAACTTCTGTGGATACTGCATGACCTGCTGAGTTTCTCCAGCCCATTTGTACATTGGCTTCCTGAGATGTCTTCCTTTTTGCTTAACCGTGGCTTTCGTTCTCCCCATCACTGACTGAGCTCTCGACTACACCTCAACCCTTCTTTCTGAGGGACAAGGTTGGGGTTCCTTCTATTCAACCATCATTTTCACCTAACTCCACATCCAGCTAATTATTTGTGCTGCCTTTAACACCTTGGGGCAGCTCTTTCCCCCTCCTCCCATTTCAGGGTTCAGAAGTGGTCACTTCTTCCCTAGCACCCTGTTCACTCATCCATTCCCAACCGCCACTCGCATTCTCACTGCAATCTCCCGTGCTTTTGCCACGGATACAATGCACGTCTTTTTTGCTTTCACCCTGCCCAGCGACCAAGGATCTCATTTTGCCATTCCAGGTGAACTTTTTTGCACTAATTCCCATTTAATGCTCACAAGACATCACCTGCAAACTGGGAAACTTGGGAACAGAGTGTGTGCATCTGTAAGAATTTGGAGCAAAAAACAAACTGCTGCAAGAACTCAGTAGGTCAGCAGTGTCGATGTCAAAGCGAGTTTATTGACATGCACATATAAACCAAAATTCTTACCTGCTGCAGCCACACAGGTACGCAAGATGCTCTCATGGTGAAAACTGTGGAGACAGAGTTAATGTTTCCGGTTGAGGGTAGAGAGGAGAGAGCCAGTATAAGGAGGTGAGAGTTCACATTCCTCTTTTGCAGCCTCTTGTCTCCACATCACCTTCTAGTTTCTGTCTCCACTCTCCATTTCTGTGATCTGAGTCCATCTGTCGGTTTCTCTACATGTATCATCCACCAACTGCTGTCTCCAAAATCCACCCCTCTGCCTCATGTACTTGGTTCTATCTGCCCATCATCCATCTCCTCACCTGATTCCACCTATCCCCTGCCTTGCCCCTCACTCTTCACCTAGCCATCTCCCCTCTACACTATCATTCCTGCTGCAGGGTCTCGAGCCATTTCTTTGCCTCCACAGACACTGCCTGACTCATTGAGTTCCTCCAGTCGTTTGCCTTTTTACTCCACTTTGCGTGTTGTCGTGTGAAGACCCTCTTCATTCATCTGTCACTTTAATTCTCCATCCCACTTCTGCTTATCTACCTTTTGACATCCTACACTGCCAGTGGAATCCCAGGCCAGTCTGAAGAACAACACCCCATCTTGGCAGCCTTCAGACCCCCATACCGAATTCATCAAATTCAGATAAACAATAATGGCCTGCAAGGCCATACACCCATAATGATGCTCATATCAACTGGATATTCCAGTACAGATAGGCCCCGACTTACAGTGTTCTGTCAAAGTTCCGATGATCAGAATCCGTACTTTTGATTTTGAGTTCCGAAGTTTATCCGCACTTGAGATGTGCAGCACACTACTCTCGTTCGATTTTGGGTGATGGAAGCATTGCGTGAGAGTAACGTGCAGCGTATTATCTCGCGATACTGACTCAACCACTCTACTCTCATGCTCTTCACCTCGGCCGCCCGAGCATACAACGCTTAATGACAAAATATGGGTATTTTTTGGACATGATATTTTCCACTTGCGGTGAGAGTCCCGGAACCGAACCCCATTTTAAGTCGGGGTCTACCTGTATTGTCTATTACACTGGACAACAAATATTTTTCAAAAGGTTTGCTTCCTGAAAATAAATTGGAGATTATGATAGACAACTTCAAGCTGAACCCAAAGATAATTTCAGATTTGCTGCATCACGAAGCAAGATGGAGAAGCATTAAATTAACTTTTATTGAATTTAGTATGTTTAATTGCATCAAGATGCTAACATATTGCATTAGTTCAACTGAACTAAAAATGTTTTGCCACTGATTTTCAGCATCCGATGCCTCGTGTCAGTGTCCAACAATAGTCAGCTGGCATTGAGAGATTCCAATTGCCCTGATACCGCTTTCCACGGTCGCAATGTCGTGGTGAAACCTTTCACCGTGTTTGTCACTGACTGCACCAAGATCAGCAGGGTAGGAGTCCAAGAGCGAACGCAGAACATGAATTTTCATTGACATGCTGCATTTCTTGGTGTGATGTGATGTGCCTCAGGGATCTGTGTTGGGACCATTGTTATTTGTTGTATATATCAATGATCTGGATGATAATGTGGTGCATTGGATCAGGAAGTTTGCAGATGACACAAAGACAGGAAGCGCTGTAGACAACGAGGAAGATTTTTCAAAGCTTACAGAGGGATCTGAACCAATTGTGAGAATAGTACAAAAAATGGCAGATGGAATTTAATGCAGACAAGTGTAAGGTGATGCATTTTGGGAGGGCAAACCAAGGTAGGACATGTGCAGTAAATGGAAGGGCACTGAGGAGCAAAGAGATCTGGGAATACAAATACATTAATCCCTGAAGGTGGCATTGCACCTGGACAGGGTTGTAAAGAAAGTTTTTGGTATATAAATCAAAATATTGAGTATAGGAGTTGGAATGTTATGTTGAAGTTGTTTAAGTCATTGGTGAGACCAAATTTGGGATTATTTGTGTGCAGTTCTGGTCGGCAAACGACAAGAAGGATTGAAGGAGTGCAGAGAAGATGTACTAGGATGTTGCTGGGTCTTCAGAAGTTGAGTTACAGGAAAAGATTAAACAGGTTAGGAGTTTATTCCTTGGAACGAAGAAGAATGAGGGGAGTTTTGATGGATGTTTACAAGATTATGAGAGGCATAGACAGAGTAGATGTGAATAGGCTTTTCCCCACTTAGATTAGGAGAGATAAATACTAGAGGTCATAGTTTTAAGCTGAAGGGGGAAAGATTAGGGGAAGTCCTTCACTCAGAATGGCGGGAGTGATGAATGATCTGCCATCTGATGTGGTGAATGTGGGGTCGATTGTGTGTTTTAAGAATAAATTGGATAGGTACATGGATGCAAGAGGCCTGGAGGGTTCTGGAATGGGAGCAAGTCAGTAGGACTAAGGAGATGGTCAGCACAACTAGAGGGGCTGAGTGGCCTGTTTTCTCTGCTGTAGCATTCGATGGTTTTGAATGTTTGAAGTAGACTTAAAATAGGACAGGAAATCTTAAAAATAGGTTATATCTTAAAAGTGATAGGAAAATGTTAAGGTGATTTTTGTGACCAGCAGCCCAAAATCCATAAAATGCATCCAAAGAGTTCAGGAAGCAAAATCTTCATTGTCCAGTATTATTTTAGATTTCCATCATGCTTTCTCTTTTACTCCGCTCATTCATCTTCCTCCATTTAAATTCTTCCAGACAAATCAGCTGTAATTTATTTGTTTTCATTTCCCTCTCTCGGTCGGGAACTTTGATTTCTGTCTATCAAAGACACTCTGGTCTTCACATTCTGAATTTCACAAGCCAAATGTTGAAAATTCTTTTTATTCGACTTGAGTTCCACCAGATAACTGTCGGTGGATCCAAAGCAGGGAAATACGGAAATCTCGGATGGAAAGGATGGCTACTAATGCTTCAAGCTTGAGCCCTTTGGAAGTGAACAAGCTCATTGAAGTTGGGGGGGGGGTGTGGAATACAGGAATTACTTGCAAATTTTATGATCATCAATCCTGAGAACTTGAAATAAGATATTTACTGAAACTCAGATGAGTTTCTGCGGCAAGGATTGGCAAGATTTTGAGAAAATGAAAGCCATTGGCTAACCTGGGCAGCAAATTTGTAACTGCTGGATGAGAATCCAAGAGTCATCTACTTTAGTTTCTGCTGTCACATGTGTGATGAATACTGCAGGGTGAGATGTGTTAATCCCCTACCACAAATAAAACCAAATCCCAGTCAAGGCCAGGGATATTGGACACTAACTCTTACTTTGGGAAAAATCCCATTTGAAAGGATTGCTAATAACTGGCATTAAGCCATAAATGTTGTACATTGGATATCTTGGCACAAGAATGAGAGGGATTAGTGCAGCGGGTATGGATGCCTAGAGCGGGAAATTAATCAGATCTGATCGGTCTAGAGTTTAAATGGGGACAGGGGGGAAATACAGCATGCTCTTAAGGATGTTTCAGTCGTGGGAGAGGGATGCATGTATTCTCTTACAGGCCCACATCTTTTTCTGCTATGCATTCCAACGAACAAATCTAGAAACGTCTCAAATTTGCAAAGGGCTGAGCCTGTTGCCTTGCTGAAGTGTATGGGTTATAAAGCGGTACATCAACAGACAGTCATTGAAGCATGGAAAAGCATCCCCAAAAATATCAGCAGTCCTTATGGTGGACCCCACTCTGGGAAAGTTCCGTGACAAATCTACCGTATATGGTGGCGTACAAGTCGACTTGTGTATTTCCACCTAATGTGTAGGTTTTGAGCTAGACTCACTGTATAATACTCCCCTATGAGTGTCACTTATTGCTGGCCAGTGGAGTGATGTTACTAAGCACGTTTAATTTACTAATTCACAATATTTTAAAAGCAAATTACCCAGTAATAGTTTACATTTTATTAGCATATTTTAAATAAACCCCCATCAGCTCCTTTAACAGCCGTTTAAACCTGTACGGACTAGGCAGATGGACCCCGTGGCAGAGCGCTGAGACTTCACTCTCAGGATTCATATTTTATACCTGGTGTGTGTGTGTGGGGGGGCGGGGGGTGCGGGGTGCTGAGTCTTCGCTGTTAAGGTTCGGATTTTGTACTCGGCGTATAAGACGACCCTGGTTTTGAGGTGACATTTTTAACGATCAAGGACTGTATTATACAAAGGTATATATGGAAATGGAATATTGACAGTAAACCTGAGGGTGGTTCAGTCAGATTAATGAATATCTAGACATATCCTCATTAAAATGTGTCATGTTCCTGAGCAACAGGTTGATAATCTAACTCTCTTTTCGTTTAAGGAAATTGGTCCGGAGTTTGCCGGACAAGGGTAAACGAATCGATGAGTTTGTACAGAAACTCAAAGCTGCAATTGCTTACCAGGAGAAAGTGGAACAGACGGCAGAGTTGCTCTCAGGAGTTAAATTGGAGCTCCAAGCGAAGCAGGTGGAGATGACTTCTGACAAGGGAGACACCTTAACCAGAGAGGGTGTAACTTCAACTCCAACAGCAGGGCAGGTCGTAACAAACAGATTGCTTTGGAATGAAGCTGAGAAAGATCAGTACGCTCTGCCAAAGATTGATGAGGGGGATGCAAAGGAAGGGAATTCTAGGGAATGCATTGAGGATCAGGAATCAAATGGCGAGAGACCCACAGAAATGGAAATTGAGCAAATGACCGCACCAAGTCACACAGCTAAGGATTCCACGGTGGAAAACAGATGTATCGTGGGTGTAAAGCAGGAAGAAAACAATTGTCGCAATCTGCATAACACCACAAATGCGACAGAAACTGATTTTGACAGAACAGCTAATTTGCTCAATGATAAATTTTGCAAAGTCTCTTTGGCGGAAAATGAGCACAGGAAGGTGAATAAGAAAATGCCAAAGGATCCAATCGGCGATGTGAAATTCAATCCCTTTCAGACTTTGCACTGCCCGGTGAAGAAAGCACTTCATTATGTTGATGTCCTTCAGCATCGAGCAATGAATCCTGTGGTAAAAAAAGCACATTTTAAAACTAACCAGTAAGTATCACTTTGAGTTTGGAGAATGCCACATGGTTACCTTTGAATTTTAAATATTTAGTTCTTAAAATCTTAATACAGCATTTAATTTCAAAATATTCTATACAAAAAAAATTATGCAATTATGTGCCTGGGATGCAGACCTGAAAGAGGATGCCTACACTACCATTGTGCCTGTACTGGAAAAACAAGCAGTGCTTGTCCTCTTGTGTGGATGTGAGAGCAGATTTCATTCTGCAGAATTAGAAGTGGCAATGATGGTGGTCGGGAAGATCGTTCCCAGGTGGAGCCAGCGGTCGGAAAGATCATTCCCGAGCCTGCTCCAATTTTTGGGAATGCGAGAAGCTGCACAGTGCTTTACCTCATCGGTGATTCTTGGGAAGTCATCTGTTTCTCCCTCTTCCTTGGCAGTCTCCTCAAAGCTAACCATTTTGGAGTCTTGAAGTTGACTGCAATTTGGGTGATCCAATGAAAGTACCTGGTGTCTGGCACCTATGGGGATGTGTATTTTCTCGTTGCTTACAATACCTAACTAATATACCTCCATGAAGAATAAACAGTTTAAAAGTCAGAAATACGATACTGTACTTACACTGAACAAACTTCACTTGCATGAATATATAAATCTTAAAGGCATTTTACTTTATTTTCAGTCACACTCTTTGAAAACATTTAAACCATCGCTGCATCTGCAGAGGCTCTTTCCTCTGCACGGAGCCACTGGAAAGACGAACAATAGCATTAATTAGCCCCCCCCAACTTCCCCCGAGTTTACATCTAAAGCCTCTGACCAGAATGACTTAAGCAGGGATAAGGAGATACTTTAAGAGAGTCACATCAACCAGCTCTTCGTCCCGGGTGACGCCATTTTACTCAAATGGAACTTTATTCAAACAGCTGGTACGAGCAAATCCCGACCAAGGCCCTCTGCTGGCTGGGTATTTGCTCCCATCTTTACCAAAGTTTTATAATTTGCTTCAGAGAACATTTACAACTTTAAACTTGAGTATTTTTTACCTATTATTTTTAAATTTATTTTCCTTGATCTTTTTTGCTTGTGGCTGAATTCTGGATATGAGGTGTTTCACTGTATTTGTTTTCCATCTTAGTTTGAGCATAAATCTTTTAAAGTTACTTATAGCTGTCAGGAGTGATCGCATCCTATGGTTAGATGTTTCATAGGTTTTTAGCAGTCATTCAATGATTGGATATGTCCATTTTGATTACCTAAATCTTCACAGTGATATAGTTTACTTGATCACATGGTGCAGTAAATAATGACGTGGTTGCAGTTTCACTGCTTAGAATTAACAATGAATGTGAAATTCATGTTTATGTACTCCTCTGCCAGTGCTGTTCATGAGGTCATAGAGCTCATATGAATTACTCTGACATCTTTCGGCTGTGATCTGTAAAATGTTGTGCAAATGTTGATTTTTATGGGTTCGATGGACTTTCATTGTAAATGTTTACTTTGTTTTACATCAGGCCAATATCTGAATCCCCTGGTTCATCTCCAGATCAATCGCCTGGCAGATCTGAGCAGAAACTTTCTTTTGTGGAACGTAGACGGAGAAACCAGAAGCACCTCGATGAGATCACGGCTGCTAGACTTCCCCCACTTTACCATTCCCCTGCTCAACTACTGTCTGTGGAGGAATCTTCACAGTTACAAATTGGACAGAGGCAAAAGTATGAGGTGAGAGTTGTGAGCAGAATGTATAATAACCTTCAAGATATTTCTACAAATTATCGTCAACTTTTGTATAGTGTTTTTGTATCCCCAGTCTTAAGGTACTGGTTCTGAAATGATGTAAATATCTTTTGTGTGCTTAAAAAATGACTAGGGTAGAGGATAATCCTGCTCATGAAACACATGCAGCTTACATGGGACTAAATAATGAAAAGCTGAACTCTTACTTTCATTACTTCATTGAAGGCAGAACAAATTGTCTCTGATAGATCTCTTAATCTGCATTCATGGAAATAAAATTTGTTTTAATAATTCACAAATGTAATTCTTGTTCATGTTTTGAGACTGGATGTGTGGAATCTGTTTAGTTTCACACTCTAGTGGAGTGGCTCTCATCCTTCCCCTCCCCCTCATACCACCTGAAGTAATCCCTCGCTAACCACAAAGCATCTATGCCATAGGTGCTCAGTGGTTAGTAAGGGATTATCTAAGGTGGTATGAGGGGGGAGGGGAAGGATGAGAGCCACTGCACTAGTGAAAGGAATAGTGATCCGAACACTGAATGTTGTAATGGAACTTACTTCTACCAACTTCCAGTTACCAGTATTCAGTAGGCCTATGTTGCCATGTAAATATTTGCTTCACATGTAGTGCAACCTGCAAGAATTCCACTTCTGTAATTGACAGAAGCTGTGCAATGTTTTGCTTTGATCTTCAAATTAATACATATTTTGTTTTACAGTCCATACAGGCCAAGCTAGCTGCAGAGAAACTATCTGAAAAAATGAACATTAAAATGGTGAACTTGGATCTGGGACATGAAGTTGCTACAGCATATCAAGGATATAGAGATCAAGGACATAGCAGTTCTTCAGAAGATGATTATTAAACTTGACAGTAAGGGAAGACTGAGAGTTGTGTTTTGTTCCTAGCTTATTTCCTCTGTCAAGATAACAGCTCTATGCAAATGCTCATATTGTAGCATTAATTATTGTTATAATGCCTATTGTTACTGATGCAAGAACTGGCTCTTTATTTTAATATTTTAAATAAATTTCCAATTGTGTTCAATTTGGACATTAGCTTCTTGCATCATAAAGTAAAAGTTCCATTATTGTCACATAATGCTACATTTAGAATGTAACCTGCATGTAATTCCCTCAGGCAGACAGAGAGTCGCCACTTGGTCCAGCACCCTCCAAGTACTGACCAGGCCTGAGCCTGCTTAGCTTCCCAGATTTTCAGGCTATTAAGTGCTGGCATGCTCATCTTGGCAGAACTGTCAAAACCTTTTAGATTTTGCAATAGGCTAAAGTTATAAATACATTGACTTTAAAAAAAATTCTTTTAATATTAAAATGTGAAGGAAGTTGTGAAATTTGGGACAACTATTTCTATCACTGAACATTGATACTAAATTTTAACAGAAGTACTTTGAGATTTAATTTTGTAAGAAGGACCTAGTAGGTGGATTTACTAACAATTTTGAATTGATTTTACATTTATGTAATGTAGCCAAAATTGGCTACAAAAAATCTCAGACTTTAAACACCTTTATGTTCAGAGCTTGTACCCTTGATTATTTATGTTCATTTTAAGAACATCATGCAGAAAATAACCATTCTTTCCTTCCAAAACACTCGCACACAAACCCACTGTGAATTAATCTCGGAGAGTTTCTATTTAATTGTGGGTACAGGGGGAATAATTTTCACCTAAATCAGTAATTGCAGCCAATGCAGGAACTATCCAATTACCTTATGATAACAATTCAATCATTTATAGTTGTTTGCAGCTGCCACATTTATATTACTTCAGGAGTCAGTTGATGTCCTAGTCTGGACATTGTGTGATCACAGCAGCAGCATATTTTGTTTTTGTCATGTTTAGAACGACTCCGTTAAGAGGGTACTGCTGGGAGTGGAGAAAATCAGAGGAAGGAGCCCCTTTAAGTAGGAGACTGGTAATTTCTGTAACCTGTAGCAGGATTCGAACTGCCTCCACCAAAGGTCTGCAACTTTGCCATGTTGTCAACGTGCCACTCTGGAGGGAATGACGGTGCATTCAGGTGGTGGCTCCCTCAAAGTCCAGTATCACAATTTTCCATTCAATTTACTATCCACAGAAGGACCCATGAGCGGCATGGTTAGCACAACGTCTTTATGGCGCCAGCCATCAGGACTGAGGTTCGAATCCCGTGCTGACTGTAAGGAGTTTGTACGTTCTCCCTGTGTCTCCGGTTTCGTCCCACCCTTCAAAACTTACCAGGAGTGAAAGTTAATTGGGTGTAAATTGGGTGGCATGGACTTGTGGGCTGAAATGGCCTGTTACCGTGCTGTATGTCTGAATTTAAAATTTATGTTTTAAAATTGAAGTGCAATGAGTTACCATAATAGAGTTGGCTCTGTTCACCTTTATCTTTTCATTTCAAGATTATTCTGTACAGAATTCTTCTTTCCCTGTGCCATTAATTAGGAACAAGAAATTCAGTTGAATGGAATGGTTTATTATGATATAGCGTTGTCGTCAATGAAAATGGATGTGGGAGAAGGGAGAAGGCCATTCAGCCCATGCCATCATCAATGTAGTCATGGCTGATCACAGGTCCTCGGTACCTGTTCCTTTTGTTTCCAACTCACATCCAACTCCCTGTTCAATCCCTGTAATTAACTGGCCTCAACTGTGCACAGGAGTTCCTCAGAGTCACAAATTGCATAAGATTATCACAATCCAAACTATTAGATCCAAATGACACGGTTATTTTGTAGTGTTAAGATTAATGTTAACATTTATTATTGTAGTGCTCAGCTTGTTGATGTAAAGTGTCTCATACTTATTTTAGTGAGGCTGATGCATTTTTACAAGGCTGCAGAGGAAAATTATTCACTGAAAATATTGAACTAAAAGATATTCATTGTGAAGAAAGAGAACATCCCAACCAGTGAGTGCAAATTTAAAAATAAATGGTGTTGGGAATCTGAAGCAGAAAATGCTGGATACCCTCAGCAGGTCAGGTCTTATCTGTGGAAAGAGACCTGTTGATAGGATGAGAACTTGCTGCAATGTTCTGTTATTATATAATCCGAATTGGTTCCTTTTTCACCTTTGGAATTGTGTAAAGCATGCTGATTGGAAAGGACTTGGTCAAAAGGATCTGTTTTGAGAGGATAAAATCCCAGCAAGCTCATATACTATGTCAAGAATTTTTTATTTGCTTATTTGATACTAGGAAGGAAATGGAGACTTGGGTTCTTGAGGGAGGATTAAAAAGTGGAGACCTCAAATCCCTTTGGTTTTCCCCATGGAACACAGGATAGATGTTCCTTTCGTGGATGCATGTATATATTTCACAGCCAGCTACATAATGAGAAATATTGTGGTCCGTTTACGTTGGGATTTTGGGACTTTAAAGGTGAGAAGGTAATATGCATGTCGTGGATTTTATTTCTATGTTCTGGTGCCCATTAAGAGATATGTGACAAGCTGAGCCTTGAGTAGCCCTCACCCTTAGATGCTTGTAGCCTGGGATTTCTGAAGACTGTTCCTATGGGCTTCTTGATGCTTGCAAAGCTGAGAATGGAGTTGACACTGTGGAGGGCAGCAGTCCTTGCAGTTTGGAAGCGTTTCTTGGTTATGAAGAGAGAAATCCATGGGTTATTAGTCAGATCCAAATGAGAGCTCCCAGTGTGGTTCACTTGTTCCTTCCATTATTCTATACAGAGGTTGCTAAACTCTTTATATTCTATCTTGGAGACTCCAACCATTAGCATCAATCTCTAATTTCAGTTAACCCCCTTCCCTGGTCTCTCTCTCTGTTCCTCATCCTCTATCTCCTTCCTTCTAGCTCTCCATGCCCTTCCCTTCCTTCTCAGTGCTACTTGTTGACTTCTTCCTCCTATTTTAAAAAATTTTAGACATACAGCACAGTAACAGGCCATTTCATCGAACAAATCTGCGCCACCCTATTTACACCCAATTAACCTACAGACCCCAGAACATTTTGAAGAGTGGGAGGCAACCGGAGCCCCAGAGAAAACCGACGCAGACATGGGGAGAACGTCCTCCTTTCTACCTCCTCTCAATTCTACCTCCTCTCAATTCTACCTCCTCTCAATTCTACCTCCTCTCAATTCTACCTCCTCTCAATTCTACCTCCTCTCAATTCTGCCTCCCCTCAATTCTGCCTCCCCTCAATTCTGCCTCCCCTCAATTCTACCTCCCCTCAATTCTACCTCCCCTCAATTCTACCTCCCCTCCTTTCCTTTCCTCGTCAACCCCCCCCACCGTTTTAATTTTGACCCATTTTCCCAGATTCCTGATGGAGGGCTCAAGCCCAAAACGTTGATTGTTGCAAGGTACCAGGACACTGAAGGTGAGTTAATGTCTCTAATGTTCCTTTATTTAACCAGGGATAAGCCAGAGATTCTAGTGTCAATGATCAGGACATTATTGGAGCAAATTCTAAGGGATAG
Organism: Narcine bancroftii; assembly: GCF_036971445.1. NCBI lineage: Eukaryota > Metazoa > Chordata > Chondrichthyes > Torpediniformes > Narcinidae > Narcine > Narcine bancroftii. Next base: position 45,685,388 of record NC_091482.1, read on the forward strand.
GATTTATTTTTATTTGAAAACATAAGGATTGATTCGGTTGGGTCGATGTGTGGGTAAATCCTGCTCACACATTTGATCGAATTTTGAGGAGGTAAGCCAAGAAGATTGAAATCAGGGTGGTGGACGTTGTCTACATGGACTTCACTAAGGTATGTGACAAAGTGGTAGGCAAAATGTTAAGGCATGGCATCCAAGGTGATCTGGCTAATTGGATCCAAATTTGGCTTGGCAGCAAGATTCAGAGGGTAGTGGTAGAAATCTTAGCTAACCACAGAAAATGCTGGAAATCCTTCTCTTATAGATGCTGCATGACCTGCTAGTTTCTCTAGCACGTTGTAATTGACAACAAATACTTGGTGCTGTTAGCATAGTTCTATTGACCTTTGATTTGCAACATGGTGAAAAATTGAGCAAAATTGAATTCTTACACATTTAAACCAGAGTTAAAACAGTAAATCTTAATTCTAATATTTTTAAGGTGATGTAATTTGAGTTCTCGCAGTCAATAATCATATTGTATTGCAGACTAAGTCCTATCGAGGGAGGTGCGTCACAAAGTCTGGGATGTGTTTCACTGCATCTTGGAAACCTTTCCCTTCTGTTTTCACCAAGATTCCAGGGAAAGTTTATACAGAATGTAACTTGCTTTGACAGATATATCCCTGATGCAATAATAGGAATTGTTTTGATGTTTCAAAAATGTTTTCATAAAATAGAAATTATTCTTTGCAATCTATGTTGGTTCGCCAACATGAAATCCCATCTGTGCATGCGCAGCCATTACATCCGTTGACTTGCAAAGAGCAGCACAGATTTTTGGTGTGGGAGGAAAAGCGTGGAATCCGTGGGGAATCGCAGTTGAGTGATCCCAAAAAAAGAGCTAAATTAGTGGCCCCGCAGGTGCACAGCCCTGAGGGAGATCGCAGTAGTGGTGTGATCCACAAAATGAAATCAAGCCCCCAAATGAGCCCTCTGGAGAAGGAGGGGAGCAGAAAAATTTCCGGGACTGCCGGTGGGAGGTTCCTGGATCCTGATGAGGGAAAGTCCCAATGTAGCCCTTTGGAGGCGGAGGTGTACCGGAAAAGGTCCGGGACAACTGGCGGGAGGTTCCTGGGTCCCGATGAGGGGCTGGGGCAGAGGCAGGGCGACAAGGGCCTGAGGAAGAAGAGCCCCTGTAGTGATTCGTTAGCGCCAAAAATCTAGCAGGCCTGTTGGGGTGCAGTGTCCCAGCTGAGGAGCAGCAAGGCTGTTCTACCTCCGTTAGAGGTGGGATCAGGCAGCAGTAGCCTACCTTTTTTGAAGGTGGAGCCCGAGGGTGGCTGCACTGACCTAGCTTTGTTTGAAGTTGGGGTTTGCAAATGATAGCAGCGATGCCGACCGACCTCTGCTGGGGGTGAGATCAGGCGACAGAGCTCTACCCTCGCTTAAGACGGGATCCAAGTCTGGCTGCATCAAACTGGCTTCCTGGAAGCCTGGCCCTCAAAAAAGCAAGCAGTGATGCCATTATTGCCACTGCATGAGGTGAGCTGCATGAGACGATAGAACCTCAGTATATCGAGTGGCAGCGAGGGGAAGTAACCTGCACAAGAGTAGGTAGGACCTGAGCCAAATTTAACGTGGCATGTAGCGAAGCCGCCTGTTCGACGGGCGAGAATAACCAGAAAAAGCCCGAGGCATCGGGCACCTGCCCGATTAGGACCTGAGAGCAAGGCCTGCCAGAGAGCAGAGGCCTCGACCAGTGACAAAATTGTAAGTCATCTGGACAAATTGGAGGAACTGGTGATGGCCATGGTGAATAAATTTCCAGCACCAATCAGAGCAGGGGGAAGGACGTTAATGATTGACGACGATGAAGGGCTGGTAATAGAGGCCGAGTCACCCAAATCCCCACACACTGCTCAGGACAGCCAGGAGGAGAATATACCGGTGATTACTGCAAAGTTTGCAGTCCCGAAGGGTATCGGCCAGCTACTGGAGGATGATATTGCAGGGTCTATAACATGTATGGTGATGAATGCTTTTTAGGAGAGGGTACTCGAAGAATCCGCCAAGAAGTACCCCTGCCCTGTTAACTGGCCTCTGTAAGGTAAACCCCACGATATGGGACAATTTGAAGGTCTCCTCAAGGCCAAAAGACATAAAGTTGCAAAGACTACAGGGGTCACTGGTTAAAGGTATCACTGCATTCGCACAAACGCTCTCACACAATTTGTCGGAGACCCAACAAGATGCTCCGGGGCTGTTACCCCATGCAAACTATGAACTGAATGCCTTCAGGAAGGAGCTGTGATCAAGCCCGACCTAAATGTAAGATGTGCTAATTTGTTCAGACCATCCTGTAACGATGGTCAGAGGTTTGAGACCACAGGCAAGAGAACCTGTGATGTTTCACCCTCATCGCAGGTATGGGGGGGAATTTAAGTGAGTTATCCGAGGCGTTTTCCCACTCCAAACGGCAACAGCTAGCAGGTCTTTTTTAGGGAACGCCCTCCGTGGAGACAGCAGCAGCAGAATTTTCCCACTCAAAGTGCTTCGCAGAGATGGGCCTATAATGGACGAGGTGGGTCGAGGAAGTGAATGCTGCGCATTTACAGTTGAGGACTCTTGATGGTTACAAGGCTTTAATGGTTGGCAATCAATTAATGCTATTCTATGATAGCTGGCATCATATTACCACTGATGCTTCTATTCGGCAGATGGTGAAGGGGTATAAAATCAAATTTGACCCACAGAAATCCCCTCTGATAAGGAGGAAGGGTCTGTATACATCTATGCACAGACCGCAACTGACAGAGGCTGTACATGCGAGATCATGGCATTAAATAGGAAATATTTTATTGAATGTTGTAACCGTGAAAAGCAAGAGTTTGTATCGAACATCTTCAGGCGACCCAAAAGAAGTGGTGGCAGTGGAGTGACACTGGATCTATCGGATCTTAACGAATGTCTTGTACGAGCATTTTAAAATGGATAACGTATATTTTATGATGCTGCTGTTACATAAGGGTTATTACATGGCCTCATTAGATTTGCAAGACATTATTCAGTCATGAGTTGTCCACAGCACAGGAAGTTCTTAAAATCTTCCTGAAAGGCAGAGCTATGGCGGCTTTGTCGAATGGGCTGAGCTCAGCTCCCAGGGCATTTATCAGGTTACTGAAGCCGCTGCTTGCCAAGCTCAGGAAAGTTGGGCACATGGTAATGGGTCACTTAGATGATACTCTTATCATGGGCAGATCGCTCGAAGAAACAAAAAGAGCAGTAGCAGCCACCTTGAGGTTATTAAGCCTTGTGGGGTTTCTTACACATCCCGAGAAATCAGTGTTGGTGCCTACCAAGAGGTTAAAATTCCTTGGCTTCATTATTAATACAGAAGACATGAGACTTGCCTTGCCAGAGGATAAAGTGGCAGAGATTAGGACAGCCTGCAGAGGGCTCATCCCTCCATAAGAAAGGTGGCCAGATTGATTGGGAAGCAAGTGGTGGCTTTTCCAGCGGTACAACATGAGCCGCTATATTATAGGTTCCTGGAAAGGGACAAAATATCTGCTCTTAAGGCAGCCAGGAGACACTTTGACAAGCCCATGAGGCTAACTAGTGAGGCCAGATCCAACCAGGTATGGTGGATCGACCATTTCTTGCTGGCTAAGGCGAGGATCGAGCTCAGAAAGGTGGACCTGGAGATCAGATCAGACGCTAGTGGTGAAGGTTGGTGATACACGAATCTAAAGGTCTCTACTGGGGGCGGATGGACGGACATTGAGCTCAAGGAGGCCTCTAAATCAGGCATTAATTATTTGGAAATGCTAGCGGGGTTTCTAGCACTAAAGTCTTTCTGTGCGAGAGAAGCTGATATTCATGTACTGCTGAGGTTAGATAACACTTCAGCTTTGGCCTACCTCAATAATATGGGAGGTCTCAAATCTGCCTCCTGTAACAAGTTAGCCATTGAGACTTGGCACTGGTGTATTCAGAGGAGCATTTGGGTTACTGCTGCCTGCCTGCCGGGTCGAATCAACGTTCAGGTGGACCTGATGACCAGGAAATTCAATGATAGCACTGAGTGGACTCTGGATAAGAAATACTTTAAATTGCTAGCAGACACCTTTGGCATGAAGAGGGATCGATTTGTTTGTATCCAGGCTTAATGCCCAGGTTCCGAGGTTCGTGTCCTGGCTGCCGGATCCCCAAGTGAAGGCCATTGACGCCTTTAATCTAGACTTTTATGCGTTTTTCCCCCTTTGGCCTTGGTGCCGAAGAACCTGAATAAGATACAGGAAGGAGGTGCCTCGGATTGCTGGTAGTGTCTAATTGGCTTTCCCATTGTTGGTTCCCTGTACTCAGGCTTATGGAGGGAACTCTATTAATATTCCTGAAAAGCAGAGGTCTGCTAATCCAACCAGTGTCAAAGATATCTATGATCTCCCTTAAGTCTGTTAGGTTGCATGATCGGAGAACAAGGATCAACTTAAATGCTCTGCAGCCTAGAACTGGACATCCTACAGGCATCTTAGAGAAATCTACTCAGAAAAAGAATGCCTCCTATGTGGGGAAATGGAAAAAGTACTGTGCACAAATCGGACTGAATGAACAGTCAGGCTCCATCGGAGACGTACTAAGTTTTATAATCGATATGTTCTATGTGCAGGGGGCCAGCTACAGCGTGGTGAATACAACAAAGAGGGTGTTGGCTGCTTTCCTAACGTTCCAGGACTCTGAGCATGAGATGATGAACCACCCCCTGATCAAACGATTTATGAAAGGAGTGTTCCACTTGCATTCTCTGCTACCCTGATATAAGGATATTTGGGATGTAAAGATTGTTTTGGACTATCTAAGGCTACTGTCACCAACTTCCAGTTTGGATTTACATAGCCTGTCCCATAAGCTGATAATGGTAGTGGCCTTAACATTGGCCCAGAGGGTACAAACTTTGTCTCACATTCATATGGACTCTATCTGTAGGTAGGAGGACTGTGTAAGCATTCAAGTTACAGATATTTGGAAACATAACAGGCAAGGGAGAATTAGGACAGGATTTTCATTGTATGCATACAGGGAAGATGAAAGATTGTGTGTTGGATTGTTTAAAAAGATACATTGCATGTACAAAACATATTAGACTAAATGAGAAATACCTCTTTATACGCTACAAGAAACCGCATCAGTGGGCTACCTCCCAGACGTTGGCCAGATGGCTGCGGGAGTTCATGAGAGTGACTGGAGTGGATATTTCTCATTTTGGGTCCCATTCAATTAGAGCGGCAGTGACTTCGGCAGGCAGTAAGACTGAGGTCCCTATGTGGGATATCCTCCAAAAGGCGGGATGGCGTAATAAGAGTACCTTTACTAGGTTCTACAATAAACCTTTAAACTCAAAGGGGCTGAGTTTCACGGCTTCCATCCTACACATGGCAGATTGAACAAGACTGTGGGAAGGGGACCCTTTGAAGTGATTACGGTCTGTTGGACCACCCGAAGGGGATAAGCCACTGAGCTACAAACTCTCATGTTGGCAAAGAATAATGAGTTAAACAAGCACTTAACTGTGCAAAGTTTGATGATTATTATCCAAGCAATGGGAGTCAACGTGCCCACCTCTCCCTCCCCTCTTCTTGTTTATGGATAAAGATGTTTTGGTTGCAATAAACATGGTCAGTCACAGGTTTGTGTTCTGGTTGGTTTGTCTAGTTTAACTCATTTAGGTTCAGTGGCTTCTCCCCTCCGGACTGTAAAGGAACGGCTGCACAGGCGCTGATGGGATCTCGCATTGACTCACAAACGCCCACTGCTCGAATAATAATCAAACTTCGCACAGGTAAGTGCTCGTTTAACTCCTCATCTTATTTTGCATTTCTTATTCTGTTTATTTTAATGTAACTTTCATTGAATTTGTAATATAGGGCAAATCAATAATTCTGACAATAAGGTGTTGAATTGAACCATTGTATAATATATATTTTTATATTTTATCAAATGAAAAGCATTGAAAGTAAAAGCTTGATTGGCAACTATAGAAGTTTACTTTGGCTGTTTAGTCGACATATAAACACGTACTTCAACAAGATACAACAAGCAAGCCTTATGTTTTCCATCTGTACAGTAAATATAAAGTCTTCATTAAATGAGAGGTATCAACCCCTAGTGACAACTAGATTTTGTTCTCTTATGCTGAATGCATTTCATGTCTTGAGATTTTATTTTGTGCATGGAAAGTAAATGCTTAACTGACACTGTTAAAACCATTTATCTTTGCTTAAAATACCTTAAAGATGTTGCCCAGCATCTGTTGTACAATGAAAAAATATGTGAGAATTGTTTGAGCAGTTGGGTGCACGATGACTTGATTTTGTGCTACTTGCCATGTGGTTGGTTACAAGTGAATCTTCGAGTCCTGTTGGACAAGACTCATGTTGACCATGAAAATAGCGCACAAAAGAAAGGGTTGTTTGTTGTCAGTAGTTGGTAAAATAAAACATTGTGTCTAAAATTTACTTGCTTGAAGTCACAGTTGAGCACCTCCTGGCCATAGTTAATTGACATTATAACACATGGTCACTCTAATGCAAGAATGTAGTTGCGGGTGCAGAGATTAAGCCAGGAACAAATGGCTGACCTCAAGCCACAAGAGTTTTTCTGCCCTTCAAATTGGTCATCAGAAAAGCAACTTTACTTTTTCGTTCAGTTAATATGCAAAAGTTCTGAAGATACTCAGCAGGTCAAGATGAATGGCTCAGGCCTGACACATTGGTCATGTATCTTTGCCTCCTCTGGACACTGCAGGACCTGCTGAGTTTTCCCAGCATTTCTGTGTATTAACTCCTTGGATGTAGCTGTATCTCTGGTGAAAGTTCACTAATACACAGAAATTCACCAGTTTCTAACAATTTGTAAGATTGAGAGCAGATCCTTTGTAAATGCTGCCTGGTACAGTTTCCCTGCTTTGGGAGTGTTCAATGTGACTGTGTGGAGCCATCTTGACATCAGGCTGTGCACAGTCTCATATCTCCTGTGCCTGTACGTACCTGTGTTGCAGCGACTGTTTCAGCTCTTTTCCTGGTGAACTTGATAACTTGTCTCTGGTTTTAGTATCAGGAGCTGTGAGGGGTCCTCTTCAAAAAAATTCTTGTGATGAAGAAAGCAAGTCAAGATAAAAGCAATTCATTGGTTAATGCTAATAACTGATTTCTGGTGTTTTTACATCTACAACTGTACTTCAATTTATTAGCCAGGTTATCCCTCACCCCAGTCATCGAAAACACAAGACAGGAGCAGAAGTTGACCACTAGGACCCTCCACTCAGTAAGGTCTATCCTAGGCCTCGTCTGCACCAGCTCCACAATGCCCTCAATTCCCCAGACTTTAGCTCTTGTTAAATGTTTTGGTGCAACTCACTTTTTGAACAAGACCACCATGTTTCTAGCACTTCAATATGCTGGAACTTTTCCAGTATGTTTAGAATGCTTGGATTCAGGCCACTGGGACCTTGTGACTTCAGCCTCATTAGTTTTCCCAAAACTTAATCCCTCGTAATTGGAAGTGCTACAAGCTGTTCCCTTTGACTGAAGCCAGTATATCTGTTATCTTTTGGGTATTTGCAGTGACTTCCTCTGTGAAGAATGATGCAATATATTGGTTTAAGTTTTATATATAACATTTAAATATGTGTACGTCCACAGAAATTACTGTTTTGTGGTGTGTCTCGAGGTTATAGCTCAGAAAATAAGACACACACAAGGAGTGCAGTTGGCATTAATTTAATGAACTGGCTGATCCTGGCTGCCACGTCACCGACAGGCGTGACCCATGTTCTTTCAGGCTCTGGTGCTTTCACGATCCTTTACCAGCGATTGGCTGGCTGAGCCCATGTTTTAGTGCCTGATGGCAACAAGCTGCTGATGCCTCATGCTGCCCACTCGATTGCAGTGTTCAAATGGCCCCCCCTGCACCCCAGAACCGGTGAACGGAGAGGTATTGTACCTTTGGAAGGCCTTTCTCCGTGCTGAGGGTCTGGGACTGTGATTGGTTGACTGCTGTCCAAATGTGGTGGTTTGAGCTGGTCATTTGTGAAAGTCACTTCCCTGCCAGCGAAGTCCAGAACACAGATGGACTCATTGTGTTGGAGGACGTGATGTGGCCCCTCATAAGGTCTTTGGAGGTGGTCAGTGAGCGCCTCACAAAAACATATTTACAGTTCTTGAAGTCTTTGGGGACTATAGATCGGGGATGGCCTTGTGCTTTGGGAAGTGTCGGGGCAAGCGTTCCCAAGCATTCGGGCAGTCTGGCTAGGGTGGCATCTGGTGGATCTTCCAGAGTACTAGCCAAGAATTAGCCCAGGATGACTAAGGGCACGCTGTACACCATCTTGGCTGCAGATGTATTGAAATCCTCCTTGGATGCAGTTTGAATGCCGAGCAGCTCATCTGTCCAGGACTCTGGAGATAGCTAATGTTCCTTTATTTAAGAAGGTCTTTGGAGATAAGGCAGGGAATCTTGTGTCAATGACAGGGAAATTATTGGAGAATATTATAAATGATAGTTTTTTTTTATATGTAAAGACATGGACTGATTATGGCTTTGTGTTGGGAAATCCTGTCTCCTTGAGGAGGTAACCTGAGGAGATGGATGAAGTCAAGGCTGGTAGACATTTTCAACATCACCAAAGCGTGTGACATGGACCCTCATGGTCAGTAGAATGTTGGGGCACATGCCATCAAGGTGAGTTGGCTGATTGGATCCAAAACTGGCTTGGCAGTAAGATTCAGAGGGCAGTGGTGGAATTCTCGGCTAGAATCGGAAAATGCTGGAAATACACAGGCTGTATCTGTGGGAAGGGAATTCAGGTCTTCATAATCATCCATGTGTTGGCTGAGTGTTTTTTTTGACCAATGGTGTACCAGACCTTGGTTGGTTATGGTGGAAATTTAAAGGTAGGATGACTCATAAGGTTTGTAGATGGCAGAAAAGGTGGTGCTGTGGAGAGCTTAAAAAAAAGTTGTTTAGGATTGCATCATGATGTAGATCGGAGGGGTACCATGAGGGGTTGAAGACTCTGGGGGAGCAGCAGACCAGTGCAGGTGGGGGATGAGACTGATGTTGCTTGGATTGGACATTTCAGGTATAGGGGGAGATGGGATATGCTGGGGTTGTTTTCCATGAAGTGAATGAGGCTGAATGATGGAAGTATACAAGAAAAGGGAGATGGTCCAAATATTTATCCCATGGTTGGGGCATCAAAGCAAGAGGATATGTTCAAAGTGAGAGGGTGGAGTTTTAAAGGGATGTTTGGCATGGTTTTTTATAGAGTGGTTGATGCTTGGGACTTGCTGCCAGAGGAGGTGATGGAATTAGATGCAATCATTCTGTTTAACAGGAATTTAAACAGGAATTGAATAGGATAGGTATAGGATACAAACCTAAGTTGGGCAAATAAGATGAGTGTAAATGGGCAAAATGGTTCAACTGGATGTGGAGGGCCTGTTTTTGTACTCTTCCACCTTGAAGATCAGGGTGCAGATTAAAATCACCCATCATAATGCTTTACCCTTGCATTTTTAATATTTCCCCATTTATGCTTTGGCTGTTGTGAAGCAGACGACGTAAAACAGCACTGTTAACGGCACTATTATAGCGCCAGTGATCTGAGTTCGAATCTAGTGCTGTCTGTAAGGAGTTTGTACGTTCTCCCTGTGTCAGTGTGGGTTTCCACCTGTTTCTCCAGTTTCTTCCCACCTTTCAAAACGTAAGGGGTGGGGGGAGGTTGGGTTGTTGTAGGTCAATTGGTTGTAATTGGATGGCACAGGTCTCAATGGCTGGAATTGGTTTCTACCGTATCGAAAATAAAATTTAAAAAATGAAAAATCTCAATTTTCCACACTGATACTGCTTCCTTGGTTGAAAACATTTCCCTGTCTCCTTTTTCCTGATTATTCTTTTGAAACCTAAAAATAACCTGGAACATTTGTTACAAACTGCGGGTAGCGAGCAGCAATGGAGAATGAACCAGACAGGGTTTAATTTTAAAACACTAATTTTATTTCTAACTCCTAAACTATAGTCTTAACTTTTAAACTATCCTTAACCCTAAATCTATTCCCAACTACGAGCGTGTGTCTTGTGTGTGTGTGTGTGTGTGTGTGTCTTGTGTGTGTGTGTGATATACCCAAATTATTACAGTCCAGGCCAAAACATAGAAAGTTGCTTTAAAGTTCAGTCTTCCAAATTCACTGTTGAAACGTAGGCCTTTGAAATTTGATGCCCGGAATTAATGTTGAACTGACGACTGGAGTTGTGTCTGCTACAGATTCACAAATTCTCCTTGTGTTGCCTTTGAAGAAATGTCCATCCACACGAGCTGTGGTCATAACACTCCTGATACTATTGTAGGCAAGACTCGAACTGGGCGGCCTCCACGAAGCTTCCAACACCCTGGCACCGGTCTCTCCAAGTAACTTCCCTGCCAGTTACTCTTAAAATGAAGCCGTCTCTCCAAGTGACCTTCATGGTTAGCCCACAATCAAAATGAACCTCTTTGCTTCCCAAAAGACACTCCTGGCACAGGCCAATCCATCAAAAAGGCCCAGTCATTCATAGGGCATGCTTTGCTCTGAATTCCACAGAAATGGCTGACCATGAGCTGCTTCACAGAGCTGTGAAATGTTAATTGTGACCATTCAGTCCCTCCTGTCTATACTATCACTTGCAGTGATAATCCCATTTTACTAAAGCGGGAGCTCGTAATGAATTGCGTTGTAAAACATGAAAGTCTGTAGACAGTGTGGTTGAAATAAAAACTCAATGCTGGATAAACTCTGCTGCTTTTACTGGAACATTGAGTTCCCAGCCCTGGTCACCCTGCATCCATATCTCCCTCACAGGTATTAAATTATAATCATTGGTTTTGCTGTCAGCTCTTCTACCTTCTTACCAGTGGAGAGAATAGCAGGAATGTGTGGCTACTGCCACCACCAGGGTCACTTCCTGGTCACGTACTAGACTGACATGCTTCTCTGCCTCTGTTCCTAGGTTTAAACCTGGATCTCCCTGCCAAACAGCACCATGGCATTCCCTTAACCTGCTCCACTTCCGGGAGGTCTGGGATCACCGTTGGATTCTAGGCTTGTAAACGAAGCACATACCTCATAAATATGTAAAAAAAACCCAAATAGAATAAATGCAAAGGAACCAAGAATAAGGTGAGATAAGATGTTATTTCCTCTCAAAATGCTGTGATCGGTTAGACTCAATTACAAGGGGGTCATGTAGGATCTGTTTCTTTGACAGAAGGTGCAATTACACCCACAAATGCGTGCACCATGAATGTCAAACCTCAATAAAGGTTCATCTCAAAGTGAGGTTTGTTGTAATGCATCTGAGCTGAATCTGTTCCTCTCTCATCTTCTGGTGAGGAGTAGCAACCTCTGGAACCAAATTAACTTGCTCCGTTATTTTGGTACCGAGTGAGTAAGTCAATTTTACTTCTCACTGAACTGGTAACGAATGTCTGCTTTGTAAATGCACAAACATAAAGTCGGCTGGAGCTGATATTTGGGCCCAGATAAAGAATGTCTAATTTCTTAGGAAAGATAAAATCATAACGAATTCTTTTCAGAAGTAAAAACAAAATCTCAAGGTTCAAAGCTCAGACTTATAATGATTTTTCTTTAATGTCTGGTTGAAAGAATCTCTCTGGATGTTGTCACTGGGGTTCTCCCTGCACAATGTCCAGATGCCTTTGAAACGACTCCCACACAATTTCAATGTAATTTATTAAAAGGTTATCAAGACCATCACTGTCGATCTTTCCTGAAGAATATTTGGGTTTCTTTTGATGTTTTTTTTCTTTGTTTGAAATGACACATCGCTTCCTGGAATAGAAGTGTGGCATTTCAAAATCCTTTTCCTCTTGTATTGATTAGTTTAAACTACATCTTTCCACAGTGATAGCATTAATCTTGACAGTAATTAAAACAAATCGGGCGTGGATGATGTGTATTTTCATTGCCTCTTGCGTTTAAAATCAAGAGGTGGATGGGGTTCTCGATGCAATTGGCCAAAATGAATGCGTGCTTTCAAACTTTCCTCAGCCCCTTCCGCTTCTGTAAACTAGATGATGAATTACTGATGTTTACCTCGGATAAGACCGGGACTGTGATTTACTGGCAGGTCTGCAAGTGATAATGCTGCAATCACCCCCAGGTGTCTCTTATGAGTGATTTAATAAAAATAATGTCCATCATCAGTAGAACAGTGCAAAACATTGCCCAGTTGTGAAGCAGCAGTGGGCAGGAACGACGCCAAATATCACACAGAGAGGGAAGGGGGCCAACTATCACACTGTTATGGAACAATTCTGAATTATGCACTGAAAAGGAGCAAAGCACATAATAATGGATCAGTGCCAAATGTCACACAGCAAAGGAACTGTTCCAACTATCTCAGCAAGAAAACTATGTGGAGTTTTACCTAGTAATATCATGTGCTATAAAATGGCATCTGCTTATGTGGGGCACTGAGGTAGCAGCGAGCAAGCACAAAACTCAAAAGACGGTACAACAGACTTTATTCCAGTAAAAGTCTGAACACCAGTTCAAGCCTTGGTGGCTCCCCGTGTGAATGGCTCAAGAGGGGCCAGCTCAGGTCTATATTCTGATTGACAGCCGGGCAGGTGGAGTCAGCCCCTTAGGTGGTCTTCCTGCAGGTACAGAGATTGTCCCCTGCAGTAGGCTGGTGGCCGTATCACCACATTTTATTGCTGCTGAGATTCTGTTTTTCCAGGCCCTTAGCTCAAGTCCTTATTACAGCCTTGGTCCAAATTTGGACAAAGCTGTTTTTTGAGGCAGATTGCAGAGCAAGCCAGACCACGGAGACTTTGAGCTCTGGGTGAGGATGGATCACCACCCTCCTGCTGAGAGGGAAATGCTTGGGAGAGGGCCCGACAGGGTGGGAGACCACACCAGTGAAACAGGTTGAAAGGATCGCACCAGACCACGGGATCCAGGTATCAGGACTGGGATCCGTGAGGGTGCCGATGGAGAGCAGGGGTTCAGAAGGGCCTCGGGTGCTGACGTATAGGTTGGGGGGGGAGGTGGGAACCAAGGGCTGAGGTGGGAAACTCAGACACCTGGAGCTCATGTTCACTGGATCACTGAACCAGGTGGGAGGCCGTACAGTTATGGAAGTGCAGAAGGTGGCAACTTCAGAGGTAGTGTCCACTGACACTCTCTGCCTCGAAGAGACTCTTCTTACTTCTCTTTTCTGTTCTTAGTAGGGGCACCAGACTAGTGGCTCCTCTTTATGTACCTTTACAGGCAAACAAAGGCCAACAAATGTGTATTATACACATGACAATAAAGGAACCTCCAAAAAATGAAGCTAAGGTAGAATTTGACCAAATGTGACAGGACGGCTCTGGAGTAAAACTGTTGGTGATTGGATTACGTGGCTGGGGATGAACCATAATTGATGGGACATGATTTTAGTTGGAGGCCAATCATCTTGACATGAGAATCTTGATTTTCTTAAGGCAGCTTCTATGCTCACCCATTACTGATAATGATAATGCGTGATGCATCTCTTAATGAAATCAGTAAATTGTTTACATATACCATATATGCTGGAGTAATTGTCAATACTGTGTAAAAGTTGACCCCCCCTCCCCCATTTCTGGCCCATCCAAGCTACTGACACCACGGCCGTTGACCTATCACCCGTCCTGGCCATTCGAACTCCTGATGCCTTGAACGATGCAGGTAATTACCGAGGTCAAAAGTTTGACCTGTGTAAAAGTCGCCCCCCTCCTTTTTTTGGGGCCCAAAATGTGGTCCAAACAAATTCGATATTCACATGAGTATATACGGTATTTAGTTTATGAATGCATGTGATTGTCACCTGCTTTGTGTGTGTGCACTTTGGTCTGGAGAAATTATTTTAGCTTCAGGATAGAAAATGTCCGTGGATCCCACCACCTCCTGCAATGTCATTGCCTTTCGAGGACGTGCAATCTCCGCAGCCGCACGGCATCCTGTCTGGTTGTACGTGTTCAGTTGGATGGTAATAGACTTGAACTTTACGGTCATACTCATTGCACAATGTACATTAGCACCAACAATCTTATTTGCTACAGCCAAAAAGATGTTTGTAAATAAAAACTAGAAAAACAACATAAAAATTGCAATCATATACTTAATTGAATTAAAAAGAAACAATGAATAAAAAGTCATAAAGACATAGATGCTGGTAACACCTAGAAGTTCGGCCACTGATGAGTGAAGCCTGTTTACTTTCTTTTAGTTGAAAATGATTTACATATCACATTATTCACACTGTTCCTTTGCGATTTAAAACAAAAAAAATGGTTTGATCTTGCAATTCAGGTTTATTGTCATATGTATCAAAAATACAATGTTTTGCGAGCAGACCAGTTGACATCCCATGCATAGTACAAGTACGATACCAAGTTATAGAGAGAGATCTGTTGGTCTTCACCTCTTCAGGGATGTAGCCATCAGCTCTGCCACTCTGCCTTGGTCTCACAAGCCCTTTTTGCACAGCCTCTTCAAGGTGGGAATATTACGTCTTTATTGCTCCACGCCGCTCTGTGTAAAAGGTACAAACACGGAATGAGGGGGGTGGGGTCATTGTAGTCCCACCGTGGTCGGCAGCAGAAGTAGTCAGCGCTGAATTGACATCTGTGTTTTAAAAAAAAAGGATGTGCCGGCAGGCCAGGACCAGGATGGGAAAGGATGTGTATGTAATACATCACACTAGATGCCGATGCTGTTGTGTTACATGTCACGCCTCTCTTGCTTCCGGAATGCCGGCATGCTTTGTAAAATGATACAGTGGGGCAGCGTTGTTTGGGTTCAGTGTAAAAAAAAAAAGCAAAGTTGGCTTAATGATGAGTCTTCTTTACAGCAGTGTTGCAGGATCCCTGTGTAAAAAGGGCTATAAATAAGAAAGTAGTTTTCACTGCTGGAGTTGTTTTTCAAACACTGGCCTGTTTGTTGTACTCTTTCTATCTTTATATTGCTCCTTTTATTTTTTTTTGGACCACTTATTCCCACCTTGTCTCTCCTCAAGTGGCCTCGTATTTGTGGATTGTGGAGGGTCATGTGACCTCACCTGCCAATCAACATCAATCCCTGCCCACAGGTCAGCGCACACTGGGTCATTGGCCCCTTTAATTACCGCTTCAATACCTGGGCTGGACCCTCCAGCCGATATAAAGTCCACCATGTGTCTGTTCCTTTCTCTTTGGGGACGAACCTTAGTTCCGCACCAGGTTGTGAACTGTGGGGTGATGTTGGAGAGTCGTTGGCAAGGTGTGTGCAAAGGGTTGGGAGCTGTGTTTAGAAATCCCTGTCCCTAATTTAGAGTAGTGAACCCTGTGTCTGCACTATATCAAGGGGTGTGGTGCATCATATGCTGTAATTTGATTGTAAAGCTTTCTATCTCTGAGTGATTGCAAGTCTGTCGTACAATGCGGTGAGTGTATGTATGTGTGCATCTTTTATCCCTATTCTGACTCCCCGATGCATGTCCTCTGGCTCTCCATCCCTTAGGATGATGTTGGTTTCTTTCAGTCAGTTTGTGGGGGTTGATATGAGGATACCCCATTTCTCAGAAAGGAGCAGCGAGTGTGTGAATGGATTTAGGTGAGTAGGGGGTGCACAGGTCCACACCCATTTTCTTTGAATATTTTATTTAAATCAACACATGTATGATAATTATAACAGTTAATATCAAATCACAATATTAGTGTTTACAAATATATGTTGATAATATATCGTTAAAAAAGGAAAAAAAACTAATAGATCTACTAAAAAAGTTAACCAGATTACTAAAAAAACTACAGAAACTTAAAAAAAACTACCCTCTCCCACCATAATTAAAACCTAAATCTAAAATGTCCCCTCCCGGTTCCAGTGGCTGGATCCAAGACGGCTGGGGGAAGTTTTGTTGCAGTGAACGGCCAGACCAAGCTTTGATTCAAGGGATGCACTTTCTGCGCTTGACGGCACATGTTTGCTTGGTGGGCATTAACCCTGCGAGAGGGTTTGCCCGCCCTTTTCCAGGTCTTGTTTTTCATCCTGCAGGCTGCCTAGCCCACCCTCCGCCCCAAGCAAGCCTGGTGAGGCAGCCAGTTTAGTCAACGACCATGCAACAGGTAGTATTGGGTTGCATGGCACCAGTAGCACTCAGACGAGAGACGCATGTACCCTGTAAATAAAAAAAAAACCATTGTTCAGCCAGCCTGTGTTCAGAGTAATTGCTCTTAGACCTGGTGAAGTTGTTTCTTCACACACACACACCACTTCTCTTCTGTCAGCCAAAGTGAGCCTGAAGACCGAGTTAATGATGAGAATGGTGCTGATTGTGTGTGATCTGCTGACCTCTTGCATAGAGCACACTTTCTCACTGACGTTTTTCTCCTGGTCAATTTGTTATCACGTGGGCCTCTTTTGTACAAGAAACACTTGAAGCCCAGGAATGGGTTACAGCATTCCACCTCCATGCTCGATATTCCTGAGCTCCACGGTTGCACTGAAAGGTTGACCAAGCTCAGATTTTTCCCTTTGGAGCAAAGGAGGTTGAGAGGCAACTTGACAGAGGAGTATAAGGTGGAACCTTCTTCCCAGGGGAACAGCAGCAAATACTAGAGGACGTCTGTTTGTGAGCAGAGGAAAGTGTAGGGCAAACGTCGGAGTGAAATTTTTTATGCAGAGAGTGGTGGGTGCCTGGAAAACATTGCTGGTGGTGATGGTACAACAGGGACATTTAAACAGGCACATGGATGTAAGGAAAATTGAGGGATATGGATGTGAGGTTTGGAAGGGTTACTTTGATGCTGGAATATGTTTGTAGGTCGGCCCGACCTTGTGGGCTGAAGGACCTGCACTGTGGTGTATTGTTCAATGTTCTACCACATTTCCAGACAACATGGCCCAATTTTAATACCTGCTGCATGATGCCTGCAGATTTGGAAAGGGCTGACACGGTGAGTTAGAAACCGAAGCTGTTAATCACAGCATTCAGAGTTTTGTTTATTTGGGATAGAATTTGTGCTGCTCATCTGTGCATTAAAATCATGAAAGCCCAATCCAATTTACAATTCCAATTGAGATAAGGCATCAATTTAATTCCATGTTCCATGTTCACAAAACGTCTGATGCCCTTGCTCCGTTGCAACAGCCTTGATTTATTTTAGTGTGACCAGTCTCGCGAGTACGGCACTATCTCTTTCCTACCTTGTATTATTTGTCTGCGTGAAAGTGCATCATTCACAAGTCGTATCCAAAGAGGACTATTTACATCTACCCCAAAGAGCTGGCCAGTCCTAAAGCCGAGGGTAATATTTTGTGGTTAGCCCCGTGCCAAGGTGCCTCCTTTGTTGCCCGACTGGGATGTCCCAGCATTTGTTTCACAGGGATGGAACAGTTAATAATATCAGCAATTTACAAGTATCTGGAGAAATTCAAACATTGTTATTCTTGGATTCAGTACAAGAATGTTACTCTGAGCCAGACCAGGAATGATAAAACAAATCACCACCCGGTTCAGGAAAGACCGATGACAGCCAGTTTGTGTTGAAATCTTTTGTCTGATTGTTGATATTTGGCCTAATCTCCAATAATAACTCACTTAACTTCAGCTTGAATTGTTTTGATTCCTGAGAAACCCCTTTTTGGAAGATTTAACCTCTGCCCCATGAAGTTCAAAATTGCAACTTAATGTTCACCAGGTAGTGGAGAACTGTTACAGGGCGGCATGGTTGGCGTGCGGTTAGCACAAGCCATTTCAGCGCCAGCGATCAAGACCGGGGTTCAAATCCCGTGCTGTTTGTATGTTCTCCCTGTGTCTGCCTGGGTTTTCCCTGGGGGCTCTGGTTTCCTCCCACCCTTCAAAACATACCGGAGGTTGTAGGTTAATTGGGTGTAATTGGGCAGTACGGGCTTGTGGGCCGAAAGGGCCCGTTACTGTTCTGTATGTCTACATTAAAAAAATTTATAGAACAGCAGAATCGTATCCCAACACTCTGACCCCACCTTTGCCTCTTGTATTTAATGTATGTATCTGTAACGGTCAGAAACTAAAACCTCAAGATGTAATGGCTTGTTTTATCCCTTATCACAAGTACAACCCAACAAAATCCGGTCCTCACACGGAAAACACCCAACACCCACGCAGACAAATAATACATATGCACAATATTGTCAATACCAAGCTCAGATTTTTCCCTTTGGGGTGAAGGAGGTTGAGAGGAGCAGTACAAGGTGCATAGGTAGGGTGGACAGCCAGCACCACCTTCCAGCAGTTACCACAAGGTGGACAACACACTCTGTTACTTCAGATGCACTTGGTTGGCTGTTCCATCTACTACTGCCCCTCTGCCTTCTGCAGACAAGCCAATTCTGAATCCACACAGCCAGAGTCTCATGACTTTCGAGTTACTGATCCCCCTGCTCTGGGCAAAGGACTCTCTGTGTTCACCCAATCTATTCCCCTCATGATTTTGGACACTCCAGAGATCACCCTCTCATCCTCCTGCGCTCCAAGGAACAAAGCCTCAACCTGCCCAACCTCTCCCTGTAGCTCAGGCCAGTGATCTATTTATTTACATTTCATTATTCAACCTGGCTGTGAGATTAATCAGCGAGGTTCATCCGCAGAACCTGTTCATTTTCCAAGCCACTGGAAAGGAAATGATGCACTGATCTTCTCTGTGAAAAGATGTGAGAACAGGAGGAATAGCACTGATTTCCAGTTGTATTGAGCCCTGGAAGGACTGCATCTAAAAATGTTTTGGATGCGTTTTGCCTCTGTGAAGAGATATACTTGAAATAGAGGGACTGCAGTGATAGTGTGTCTGACTGGTTCCTGGGGTAGTGGAACCCCACTCCTTAGGGGAAGCGATCTCATTGAAATACGCACATTCACAAGGTGAATTCTTGAGCTAATTTTCTCCTCGACTGAGAGCAAAGACCAACCTGCTGGAGGAACTCAGGATCAAAGCTTGCAACCCAAAGCGCCAACTGCTCTCTTCCTCCCGCGGATGCTGCTCAACCTGCTGTCTTCCTTCAGCAAGTTGTTTCTTTCCACTCTGAATTCCAGCATCTGCAACATTTTTCGATGCCCTTTCCAACATTTAGGCAGCAATGATTTCCCTGCTGCTTCTGGCAACAAAGATAAGAAGCAAAAGGGTTATTTCGTCCATTTAAATATGTTTTCTTTGTCACATACAGTGGGAACTAGATACTTAACCCCTCCACGAAATCCGTCAACATAATCATAACACGGAAAATGGAAATCCAAAAGAAAAATGGCAAACTCTGGAAGGATCTGATTGAAGACTAGGGATAAATCACAAAAATCTGTAGACTCCGTGGCTGAAGTAAAAACACAAAATGCCAGAGAAGCTCAGCATCGTTTATTTATGTAGGAAAGGCAGAGTCTCTCTTTGGAGGGCAAAACCAGAGGTGTCCAACTCAGTAATCACTGGGGGAAAACAGAGGCAGAGAGGTTCAGCAAATTTAAATTCCTGGGGTGTCACTATCTTGGGTGAGCCATCATGTAAGTGTTTCTGTGAAGAAACCATGACAGCTCCTACTTCTGGAGTCTCCTGAGGTTTGGTATGCCATTGGAAAGCTAGGCAAATTTCCACAGAGGTGTGATGGGACATGTGCTGAACGGCTGTGTCACAGCCTGGGTATAAAGCCTTGCAAAAGGTAGTGGACACAGTTCAGGCAAAACTCTCCCCAACATCTATATGGAACATTGATTGTCATCAGAGAGCAGCAGCAATAATCATTCTGCACCTAACCACCCTGCATGCTCTGTTCTCATTGCTGCCATCAGGAAAGAAGTATAGGTACCACAAGACTCGGTACAGTTCCTCTGGCTCAGTGATCAGACTCTTGAACAATAGGGGATAACTATACTCAGAGCTTCATTTAAAGAGACATATTTAATTTTTTTAATATTAAATTTAGATTTAAAAAATTAAAAATTTTATTTTAGACATACACCACGGTAACAGGCCATTTCAGCCCATATGTCCCTGCTGCACCAATCACATCCAGTTGACTTCATCCCCAGTACATTTCGAACAGTGGGTAGAAACTGGATGTCCCAGGAAAAACCCACATAGGCATGAGGGAAACGTACAAACAGACAGCCCCAGATTTGAACCCCGGTCCCGATCGCTGGTGCTGTCACAGCGTTGCGTTAACTGCTATGCTAACTGTCTCGCCCGTTTAAACAGAAAATGCTGGAAACACCCAACAGGTCAGTCAGAAAGAGAAAGAGTGAATGCTATGGGTCAAAGACGCTTCAACAGAACAGGGAAGGAGGTGTTTCTCTTATGGGGTAAATTCAGAGTGGCCATGGGGATAATCTGTGAATGGATTACCTGGTCAACACAAGAACGTCGGGCCCATCAAAGAACATTCGGCCCATCAAATCTGCCCCACTATTCAGTGATCTGGCCGAGGACTCTGCTCCACTTACCTGCCTTTTCTCCATAATCCTTAATTCTCCTACGATGCAACTGTTAAACATATCCTGGTGAGAAAACCTCTGCTGCTTCCTTGGGCAGCGAATTCCACAGATTCCACTCTCTGGGAAAAACAGTTCCTCCTCATCTCTGTTCTAAAGCTACTCCCACGAATCTTGAGGATCTGTCCCGTAGTTCTGGTCTTATCTACCAGTGGAAACAATGCCTCTACCTTACCTATCCTTTTCATAATCATGTATGATTCTATAATATCCCCTCTCATTTTTCTGAATTCCAGTGAGTACAGTCCTAGCTGACTCAATCGGCTAACCCCCTAATCTCTGAAATTGATCTGGTGAATCTCTGCACTTGCCCCAAAGCCAGTAAACCCTTTCTCTTTTGTAAGGAGACCAGAACTGCATGCAGTACTCCAGGTGTGGCCTCACCAGTACCCTGTTCAGTTGCAACAGAACTCCCCCCCCACTCTGAAATTCAACCCTACCAACAACGACGACCAACATTCTATTTGTCTTCTTGATTACCTGTTGAACCTGCAAGCCAACCTTTTGCAATTCTTGCACAAGCTCTCCCAGACTCCTCTGCAGAACAGTACACTGCAATCTTTCACCATTTAAATAATCACCTGATTGACTTTTTTTCTTGCAAAGTAGATAACCTCGCATTTGCCAACATTGTCCTCCATCTTGCCCATTCACTTATCTATCATCTGCCTGCAGACTTTCCACATTCTCTGCACAATTTGCTTTTAGTCTTATTAGCACATATGCTACACCTGGCCCTCTGTTCTAAATCTTCAATGTTTATCATAACAGTTGAGGGCCTCGCACTGACCCCCGTGGCACTCCACTTACCACTGACTTCCAACCAGACGAATGCCCATTTATCCCAACTCCTCATTCTATTGGTTAATCAATCTTCTATCCATGCAAATACACTTTCCCCAACACCATGTATCCTTGTCTTTTGTGTGGCACCTAATCAAATGCCTTCTGCACCCCATCTCCTCACAGTGCTGAGTGGTTCTGCACTCCCATTGTACTGTCAGTACTCTTATAATTGTTTGCTTGCTGAATGCGCTTGTTTTTATTCGCAGGAGTTATTTGTATAGAGTATGGCGGCCCGCCCACGCACAGGCGAGCTGGCTCAGAGTCGCGGGCAAGTCCGCGGCATATCTGACTGTGAGAGCTCTGGGTGCAGGGCAAGCCCATAGTCTGGCGGCTGATGCCATAAAGGTCCTGGGAGTCGCAAGCATCATTGGGTTCCGAGGGATTTAAACGTGTGCGAGAGTTCTATTAAAGTCAACTCATTTTTGACTCTGTGTGGTTCTTTCGCTCACTGTGGGCCTCGTGTAACTACAATAGCACTATTTTTTAACTTCTGGTTGGATGCTCATTTTTATTTAATTGGTAACAATGACAATGGAGTTGAATCTAATCGAATCTTGTCTATCCACCAGCTCATTATATCCTCGAATGGCTCCAGGAAGTTTGTCAAAAACAACTTGCTCTTCCTGAATCCATGCTGCATCTGCTTGATGGAACAATTTCTATCCAAACATCTTCCTTACTGATAGTTTCAAGCATCTTCCCAGCTGCTGTGAGGAACACAGCTCGCTGAATAAATGATTTCACAGAGTGAAGTGATATAAGCTTTTTATTCAACGTTCTTGCAAGGGTGGGTGTCCTTCAGAAAGGCACCTTTTTTTATACATTTCTTTGTGTTAAATAACCACTCTTCTGTTAATTTTATTGGTTAGTTAACTGAGTCATTGATATGTTAGTTTAACCTATCAACAGCTGCTCCCCTCCTCGTCTTAAAACCCACTCTTGTTTACTTCTCCCATTACTCTCATTTTTACTCCCCCTACCCATATTTATTCTTATCCTTATTTGGTATGATGCTTTGTCACATGTTCCCGTTCTTTCTCAGATTTTTAATATATAGGGTATCAAGTTGGCCTTGCCTGCAATCTCTTAAATTGACCTTCCTTTGCAGACACCCCCCCCCCCCCCCCCCACCACACCTTTTTATTCTCTCAAGTCTCATATCTGCTTTCTCTGGACAGCCATTGTTCACACTCCTTATTACATTCTACTGAAACAGCACTTTGGATACTCTTCACACTACCAATATCAAATCAACCTGTGTGGAACAGGAAAGTGTGTCGATGCTGTGATCGTGGTGCAATACACAGAGCTGGAGAAACTCAGTCGGTCACGTATCAATAGGAAGGAACTAAAGTTTCGGGCCTGAGCCCTTCATCAAGGTATGAGCAATAAGCAGGAAGACAATCGAATAAAAAGCAGGGGATGTTGTGGTGGGGGGGGGGGGTGGGGTGGGGGGAGGAAGGAGTGGAGTGACATTTATTGGCTTTGAATCTGCTGGGACCTATGCAGAGTCCAGAGAATTTTGGTGAATTACAACAAATGCATCCACTATAACTTCTGCCATTTCTTTCAGTGCTCTGGGACATATTCCATCTGGGTCAGGGCACTTATCTATGTTTAGACCCACTAGCTTGTTTAGCACCACCTCTTCAATGGTAGTGACTGCAGTAAGGCCCTTGCCTCCTATCACATCCATAACATCTCCCTTTGACATGTTAGGTTCACCCTCCATCATGAAAACTGACAGAAAATATTTATTCAAAGCCTGGCCATTTCCATATTGCCTAATATTTATTCTCCTTCTCACCTTCCAAGGGGCCTACGTTTACTTTAGCCACCATTCTCCACTTTATAATATTATAAAAACCTGCCTTCATAACTCATTCTTTATTTTTTTCCTTAGTTGTGTCTTTGCTGCTTTTTAATGTTTCCCACCACTCCTGGTGACAAGTTTTAAATTTGATGCCTTTCTTTATTTCCTTGGCTCTCCTGACCCCCTCTGTCCTTGCTTTTAACTGGAATATACTTCTGTTGAGTTTTGTGAAACGTCTCTGAAATTCTTCTGCTGTTCCCCAACTGTCCCACCAGGTGGCTTGTGCTCCTAATTTATGTTTCCTGATCCTATTCTAGTCTCGGACCAAATGGGTGTAGGAAGAGGGTAAGAACACAGTCAGTGCAACACTGCTACATCATCAGCGATCATGGTTTGAATCTGGCGCAGTCTGTAATGAATTTATCTCCCCCATGTGTGTGTGGTTTCCGTCAGCGGTTTCCCTCCACCCTTCGAAAAGTGTATGGGTGGGGGGGGTCAATTGGGTAGCATGAGCTTGTGGGCTGAAAGGGCCTGTTACTGTGCTGCGTGTCCAAATTAAATTAGAAATGAAATGAAAAGAGTGCAGGGATTACAAACTCAGAGTAGGAAATGTGGTTCATCCATCTCCGATCAGCTTGGCTTCGTTTTCCCATTCCCTTTTCCCTCTGGAAATGGAGGATAGGGCCCACCACCAACCTGGACATGTGAGCTCTTCTCTCTTTGTTGCCCTGGCATCCTTTCTTATTCTCTCCATTCCACTTGATTGAATTGGCTCCTTCCCTCTTCCTTCCCTGTGTTTTCAATTACATTGGAGGGGAAAGGTGTGACCCATCCAGTGGAACTGGTCCAGTCAGCAGCAAGCAGAGCTGGACGACTGGAGTGGTGACTTGTGACTTGGGTGGTGTCTGAGAGCATGGTTGGGAGGGGCTGTGCCCTTGATGCAACCCAGCTAGCATTCAGCTCCATTACATAGAGCAGAAAAAAATCTTCAAAAATTATAGAAATCATTGAACAAGGTCTTATAATAAAACAAAGCAATTAACGTAGCCTACCCCCACCCTGCTGCTCCTTGCTGTCCTCTGTTCATAGAAGGACACCCCCTTGCCATGTTCTCCTCTGGGAGGGGAAACTGCTCTGCTCTCACGCTCATGAGGGGTGCGGCACCAGAGTGCAGGCAAATGTTGGCCCCTGGCAAACATCTGGTGACATTTTTGTAACTGCTCCTGTGCAAATCCTAAACTGTTGCCTTAAGCTGTTTTTTTCTCTCTCTGTGTTGACTAAATCCTTTATAATTTTCTTGTGGACTGCTTGCTCTTTACTCATTCCTTGGTCATCTTTAGCGTTGCATTTTAGTCCACAATATTTAATTTCCAAAATGTATCTGCAATCACTTTTTCCTTCGACTTCTTACAGCTGTTTCTGTGTTTAGGGAAACCCCATCGTGAGCAGAATTTGTGTGTAGAAACATTAATTACTTCAGATTTATTATCCTCAGAGATTTCCATTGGTGGCCAAATTGAATCCAACTCTGCTCTTTTGATGTTACCACCCAGTGCCTGGAATGTTTTCTGTCACCCTGACACACAATGTGTGACTGGAACAAAGGGACAAGTGTTATATCTCTAAGTGTTTGGGCAGTAACTGCTTCTTCCAAATCACCATAATCTGCATTTAACTCAGGCCGTAAAAATAACAGATTGGGCAGTACAGCAGTCAGCTCGAGCATCTCGCCAAAAAATAAGTGACAATATTTAAGCACACAAAGCCCAGGTGGAGAGTTAATGAATGGAAGTGTGAACATTGAGGAGCTGGAGGATCTCAGCGGGTCAGGCAGCATCCATGGAGAGAGATGGTCAGTCAATGTGTTGGGTCAGGACCCCTTGTGAGATCTATGTGAGAAGCTCATCTCCCTTTCCCTCATCTTTCCCTCTTCAGCCTCGACAAGGGGTCTCCACCCTGACACATTGACTGACCATCTCTCCCCATGGTCTCTGAGACCCTCCATCTTCTCATTGTCCACTTGAGATTCCAGTACCCGCAAGTCTTGTGTTTCTGTAAGAAAGAGATGTGAGGTGGAAAATGTGCTGACCGGCTACATCATGGTCTGGTATGGGGACACCAATACCCCTGAGTTTAAAGCCCTCCAAAAGGTAGTGGACACAGCCCAGTTCATCACAAGCAACACCCTCCCATCATCGAGAACATATACGGGGAACATTGCCATCAGTTAGAGAGCAGGAACAATCATCAGTGATACGCACCACCCAGCACATGCTCTGTTCTTGCTGCTACCATCAGGAAAGGGGTATAGGTGACACAAGACTTGCACCACCAGGTTCAGGAACAGCTGCTACCCC
Source organism: Narcine bancroftii (assembly GCF_036971445.1). Taxonomy (NCBI): domain Eukaryota; kingdom Metazoa; phylum Chordata; class Chondrichthyes; order Torpediniformes; family Narcinidae; genus Narcine; species Narcine bancroftii. The sequence continues at coordinate 45,710,960 of NC_091482.1, forward strand.
TCCACCATGAAGGTGAAAGCAAGTGGCAGTCAGCCAGCACCCCGCAGGCATTTGGTCACAAGTGGACCATCCGCAGCTTATGTCAATAGACAATAGACAATAGGAGCTGGAGTAGGCCCTTCGGCCCGTCGAGCCAGCACCGCCATTTTACAGATCATGGCTGATCACTACTATCAGTACCCCTTTCCAGCCTTATCCCCATAACCCTTAACTCCTTTGCCCACAAGAGTCTTATCTAACTCTCTTTTGAACATAATCAGCAAATCTGCCTCTACCACCCTCTGTGGCAGAGCATTCCACAGATTCACACTTCTCTGGGTAAAAAAATGTTTTCTTATCTCCGTCCTAAAGGGCCTACCCAGTATTCTTAAACTATGCCCTCTAGTCCTCGTCTCCCCCATCATTGGGAACACGTAATCCGACTTCACCCTGTCTATCCCCCTGATGATTTTGTATACCTCAATCATGTTCCCCCTCATCCTTCTAAACTCCATCGGATACAAGTCCAGTTTTTCTAGCCTTTCAGCATATGTCAACCCGGCCATCCCTGGAACTAACCTTGTAAATCTGCGCTGCACACCCTCTATAGCTAGTATGTCCTTCCTCAAAATTGGAGACCAGAACTGGACGCAATACTCCAGGTGGGGTCTCACCAGGTCCCTGTACAACTGCAGAAGGGCGTCTCTGTTCCTATACTCCAATCCCCTCTTTATGAAAGCCAACATGACATTTTCCTTCTTCACACCTTTCTGAACCTGCATGTTAGCCTTCAGTGACCGGTGAACAAGTACACCCAGATCCATTTGCACCTCCCCACCCCCTAGCTTGTCTCCATTTAAATAATACTCAGCTTTCCTATTATTGCCCCCAAAATGGATAACCTCACTTCTCTGCAGAGGAGCCCAGTGGCAGAAACGTCATCAGCGCCAGACGACTGATCTCCTTCCGTCACAGGCAGGTCTCCCTGCTGGAACCAACGTTGCCGAGGGCAGTACTTTCACCATTGAGGTGGACCGTCCCCGTACCTGCCTCTCTCCAGTTTTGAGAGCAATTTAAGGATTGTAATTTGACTCTGTAAAGACGATGTTTGCGAAGTTTATCGAAATCTTGGCTCAAGGTGAGAGTAATAGATGAAAAGGCCCCTCACCACCATTTAATCAGACCTGCTCATTGGCTCCTTCATTGCCTTTCCTCTCCATCCCCCCTTTTTTAATCTCCCTTGTCCCAACTAGAAATCTCGACCCGAAATGTGGATTGCCCATATCTTTCCATGGATGCTGCCTGGTCTGCTGAGACCCACCACTTGCTTGTTCTCTGATTTAATATTCTACACCTCCGAGCAGGGTGGTTGATGGAAGTCTCCGTTGAGCCCCACCGTACCTGCACCTGCTGTGCGGAAGAAAGTGCTTCACTGCATCTGTGCAATGTACGCATGACAATAAACTCCTGGAACTCACGGGGAGACATCCTGTCACAGTGTGGCGACATGGTTACCGTAGTGGTGGGTACAATGCTCTTACAGCACCAGCGACCAGGGTTCAAATCCGGCGCTGTCCGTAAGGAGTTCGTATGTTCTCCCCATGACCTGCTTGGGTTTCCTCTGGATGGTCTGGTTTCCTCCCATATCCCAAACACATACAGAGTTCGTAGGTTAATTGGTCACATGGTGTATTTGGGCGACATGGCCTGTTACTGTGTTGTATCTCTAAATTTTTAAAAAATGAATTAGAAGCAGCTCCAGGAATAGCTGCTCACCACTTCCACTGGAGTTTCTCTTCCAGAGAACAACAAAGACTTTGCTTCCAGAACACATTTGGGTGGATTTTGTGCCACCGATCATGAAAATCACTTTAAAATTTTCCTATCATCTACCATTTTTTTAGATATAACCTGTGCTTCAAGCATAAATACTTCATGCTTCAAGCATACAAAAGCATGAAATTCATTCTCTGCATTCGCACTTGGACTCCTTCCCTATTGATCTGGGTGCCAGTCAGTGACAAACGTGGTGAAAGGTTTCACCAGGACATTGTGACCATGGAAAAGCGGTATCAGGACAAATGGAATCCATCAACACCGGTTGACTATTGTTGGGCACCGACTCGAGAGGCATCAGATGCTGAGTACAAATGAAAATCAGCAGCGAAACATTTTTTAGTTCATTTTTGAATTTCATTTTTAATGTAATGTGTCAGCATTAAACATGTTAAATTCAATAAAAGTTCATATTTCTCCAACTGCCTACATGATGCAGTAAATCTGAAATGATCTTCGAGTAAATCTGAAATGATCTTCGTGTTCGGTTTGGAGTTACCATGCTGTATGTCTGTATTCCATCTGGGCACCCTCCAACTGAATGGCTGGATTGACTTCTCTAGTTTCCATTCACAGCCCCCCTTCTCTCCCTTTCCCCAACCCTCTGTCTCCTTTCTGCTCTGCATTCACAGAACTACCCTGATCAATTCTCAGCCTTTCTCTCCCACCCTCCTATCAATGTCCATGGCCTCTTTGCTGAGGGCCTGTATTCCTCCCCCTGCCCCTTCTTCCCTCCTTTCCCCATCCTTTTTATTCAGGCGCCTACCTGGCTTTTGCTCATACCTTGACAAAGGGCTCAGGCCCGAAACATTGGTGATATGTCTTTGCCTCCTGTGGATGCCGTGTGGCCGGCTGACTTTCTCCAGCGCTTTTGTGTATAACTACAGCAACATGACTCCTCCAATCCAGCAGGTGGCAATACAACATAATCTATTGCAGTCAGAAAATTGCTGGAACAACACAGCAGGTCAGACAGCATCCATGTGTCAAAATGGTCAGTCAATGTTCCAGGTTGGGATCCTTGTCTGGACCCTCTAGAAAGACTGGCGGAAGCAGGAGAGGTTATTTTTTTTTAGATATCATCATCGTCATTCTGGTGCCTTGCCATTCGGCGTGGACGATCATGTCTCTCCATTTGTCGTGATCTCTGACCCTCCGAATTGTGGCCTTCCCGTCCTCCTTCGGTGAAGGCTCCATCTTTGAGCTGAGACCGTAGTCGATGTCGAGTTCATGATTACACAAGGGAAAAATACTGAAGCGGTTCCCCGTCGCCTTCTTCAGCTGCAGTGTCCACACTGGACGGGTAACCCTGGCCATTGATCAGCAGAATCATCTGCCCAGCGTTGTTAGTTTTACAACCATAAATTCCAATTTGTAGAATCTACTTGTAAAAACCATCCACTATCTTCAATCCCTGGCTCCACAGGACCCTGATTGGGAGGCTAAACAGGTACCACACCTTGCCCAAGCGTGACCTGAAGGCTATTGGACAGAAGGAGCACCTCACACTTCCTTTTGGTGAGCAATTATGCAGCACCAACATCACATTTTTAGACATACAAAAGGCCCTTCCAGCCCATAACCACCCAAATACCCCAATTAACCTACAACCCCCTGGATATTTTGAACAGTGGGAGGAAACTGGACCACCTGGAGGAAACCCACGCAGACACGGGGAGGACATTCAACTCCTTACAGAGTGCGGCAGATTCAAACCCCAGGTGCTGTAACAGGGTTGAACTATCACGCTGTATGACTTGCATAAAGGGGGAGAGGAGCTGGTGGAAGGGTCAAAAGATAATGGGGTATAGGACAGAAGGTGTGAAAGGTGGAGAGGCAGGTAGAGGGAGAACAACTGGGTTGGGGCAAGTTAGAAGAGAAAGGAGAAGCTGAAAAAAAAATCAGGAACAGGTAAAGGGCTGGAAACAGTGAAATCAGATGGGGGTTGGGGTTACCTAAAGCTGGGAAACAATGCTCATGTCCTTAGGTTTAAGGCTATTCAGGAGGATGCTTATATGTTGTTCCTCAAGTTTACATTTAGACTCACCCAACAGTGGATGAGGCTGAGGGCAGATGTCACAGTCAGAATAGTTGGGGGGGAATTGAAATGGTTGTTTACAGGAAGCTCAAGATTGGACCCACACACAGAGCGTAGGTTTTCGGCGAAGATTCTTCTCCAATTTAATCTACTGCTTAAAGCATTTACATAAGTGCCAATAAATAGAGGTAATTTTAGAGGCTTGTCTTTAACAGCAGGATGTAGATTCAAGTAGCTAGGCTGAGTAAAAGATGCAAACATGGAACACCACAGGGGACTGCCAGCATTGCGAAATCTGGCATGAAGGAAGCAATGGTAACATAGTGCTGAAGTGAAGGAAGAATGCTTTGACCAAAGATCTCATTGAAAAAGACAGGGTTGGAGGGGGGGTGAAAGCTGAACATAAGTGGCCCCTTGAGGAAGACCTCGGGTGATCAGCGGGGCCAGCATATAAATCTGAAACTTGTCCATAGTGTTCACCCAGGAACCCAGCTACATTCAGTTCCAACTTCCCTCCCGTCCCGTTCCCATCCTTGGCCATAAACCAGAGGAATTCTGCCCAGGCAGTATCTGGTATGAATGTAAAAGTTCCCCCTCTCCTCCCAGCCACTTCATTCTTCCCCCTTATCCTCCCACCCCTCCTCTCTTTGGGGCCCATCTGTCCTTCCCCAACAGATCTTCCCCAAAGGTCTCATTACACCTCTATTGTCACCTTCAGGTTCCAGAACCAGCCTTCGTCTCTACAGTTCACTCTGATTTCATCTTCCATCCAACCCATTTACTTCTCTTGCTTCTTTTTCTTTGGTGACAATACCTCCTCCACGATAATCCCACTCACTAGGGTCCCTTCCTGGACTCTTTCTGCACTCGTGCACGTTTGGCCAGATTTTCCGTATACAAGTGTGCAGATGTCACCATGATGTAGGTGGGAACTCCCACCATGATGTGACCATGAAGGAGATAACGAGCCCCATAGCTCCTTGTCAGGATAACAACCTTCCCTCAGTGTCAACAACATCAAGGGGGTGTGCTCACTAAGTGTGGAGCAAACACCCTTGTGTGTATAAGTGACTGAAATGGAGAAGGTGGATGGGTTGGTACAAATATCACCACCAATCAGCCCTGATCCAACCATTTTGATGATACAGCCAAGGAGGGCATCATCATCTCTACTTCCTCAGAGGCTGAAGAAATTCAGTATATTCCCAGAGCGTCTTACCAATCTTTACAGATGTCCCAAAGAGAGTATCCTCCCTCCGATGCACCAGTGTGTGCTGGCCTGAGCTGTGTTCACAACTCTCTGCCCATGACCCCAAGAAGCCACAGGAAGTTGTGATCAGACCACCACACAAAGAAACCATCCCTCCATCAACTCCATCTTCACCTCTCACTGTTTCGGGAAAGAACCCCACATCCCACCACTGTCACCCTTTCCTCCCCCCCACCCTTTGGGCAGAAGATTCATGAGTTTGAAAGCATACCTTGATGAAGAGCTCAACCCTGAAACTTTGGTTATATATCTTTATCTTTGCTCTATAAAGTCCACTGTTTGACCTGTGGAGTTTCTCCAGCATTGTGTTTGCACATTTTAATGTTTTGCACCCAGATTCAAGGTCATTTTCTTTCCCATTGTTATCAAATTTTTATATCGACTTCCAATACATAAAAGATGATCTCCTACCTCGATGCAGATCATGCACCATTTTTATGGAACCCTTTCTCTGCAACACTATACTCTGGATTTCTGTTTTACTTTGCACAATGTGTTGTAGTTAAGTGTGGACTGACTTGCCTGGATAGCACATAAAATAAAGTTTGTCATTGTATCTCGGTGTACTCCACAAAAATAAACAATTAACTTCTATCCAATCCAACTAATTCCAAATGCTCCAAGGCAGGAAGCTAGATGTTGGAAAATACATCCTCATCCAGGGTTCAGAGAAGCAGATGGTTCCTATGCTAAACCCCCTTGTGGTTTCCCCACAAAGCCGTCAGTTCATGACCACATCGTGAGCTGCTGGGCATCACGGATCTGTGATCGATGCACGCTCAGGTTTGAGAGACATTTAATAGGAACCTGAGGGGTGACTCCTTCACACAGAGGGCTGGAAGGGCCTGTTGTATGTGGTTGGGTAAAATCGGCTGCCAGAGGAGGTTGCTGAGGCAGGGACTGACACAAATCCTCGCAACCAAATCTTTGTTCCCGTTATAAACCCAACTGCAGCCACTGGGTGGTGATGAAGAGCAGAAAATCGCCTGATTTAATTTGTTACAGGAGATTTGAGAGAGAAGGCAGTTGTAAAATTGCTGCTTCTGGGCAAATGTCCTCCTGTCACCTGCAAGTTCCCTGCAAAACTGCATCCATTTGAAAAATAAATGTAATAGTTTAAGTTCCCCTTTGGACCAATCGGCAACATCAGGACAGTGAAATTGTCTAGTCATTGTGTATTTGAAATGAAATTCTGGTTTAAGATTTGGAATTAAATATCCCTGTGGTATTATAAACTATGATATCTTAATAACAAAACCAAAAATGATATGAGCATTCTCAAAAGATTGTCCATTCTTTCACCAGCGCTGAAAATAAGATTAAAATCAATGCAGAATCATTTATTAGTTTTAATGGTATACAAAGACTATTATCTCCCTTTAACATTTAAAACTTTTAACACCTGTTTATTAGTACTTTTGGTCCATGATTAAATACCTGCACAGAGGTGATGTGACCCCAGATTGCTGAGATTTGCTGTGGTAATTGATTTGAAGGTTGTCATAGTGGTGGTTACTGGCCACCGACCGGTCTCAACCTTCTGCAGGAACCCTATCAAGAGCGTCCTGGCCGGCTGTATCACAGTGTGGAACGTTTGCTGCAAAGAATGGATTGGAGGTCAATCCACAGGACCATAAGAGGGGCAGAGAGGATCACTGGAATCTCCCTCCACACCCCCATTGGGATCATTGGGATCTGAAGTGCGCAAAATCATTGAGGACCCCTTCCACCCTGCATACATTTTTCAGCTGCTTCTGTTGGGGAAGAGATACAAGAGGATCAGAGCCAGCACCACCAGACTGAGGAATAGCTTCTTCCCACGGGCAGTGAGAATGCTGAACGACCAAAGGAACTGCTCACGATAACTATCTGGGACTCTCATATTCATGAATCAACATTTCCTTATTTATTTTATAGATGAAATACTTGTCCTACTTATGTATTGTTTGTCTGCATGTGTGTTGTGTCTGGTTGTGTGTCTACATGTTTTGCACCGAGGACCAGAGAACACTGTTTCGTCGAGTTGTACTTGTACAATCAGATGCCATAGACTTGACTTGGTGTGGAGGTGTAGTTAGTTTCCCAGGCAGAACCTATCAGGACATCTGATGTGCGCTCAATGTAACTGAGTAAGCCAGTGGCTCCTTACGACGCGTGACCTTGTACAGACGTTGCTGATTGGTGGGAGGTCCAGTGGGAGGGGTGGAAGCCGACTCTGGGCGCCGCTGCCAAATGCTGGGTTACCTGATTTAGTAGGAATTGAATGCTGGTACCTGAAGGTTGAAGGTTCCGTCTATGGTAGGGCAGCAGCAATCATCAAGGACCCTCATCACCCAGCGCACACTCTGTTCTCGCTGCTGCCATCAGGAAAGAGGTATAGGTGCCACAAGACTCGCACCATCAGGTTCAGGAACAGCTGCTCCCCCTCCACCATCAGACTCCTCAACGACAAACTCAATCAGGGACTTATTTAAAGACTCTGACTTGTGCACTTGACTGTTTGTTTTCTCTCCTCTCTTTATTGTGCAGTCAGTTGTTGACATTTGTTTATTTGTGTACTCGTGAACGTTGTATACAGTTCTTTTTGCACTACCAACAAGTGGTAATTCTGCCTCGCCCGCAGGAAAAAGAATCTCAGGGTTGTATGTGACGTCATGCATGTACTCTGACAACAAATCTGAAATATTGTCATGGAAAAATACATTAAAAATGTAACATACACGATATACTTTAACATTTGTCTGTCCTAAAGCGAACAAGGAGTCGCTATGAGCATTGTCTGGGGCCCTAACCTGTCACAGAACATGGGAAGTGGGATTGGGTCCTTGAGCTTCCCACCACTGCCCTCCCCCTCCGCAATGACAGTCAATACCCTCAGTCCTGCACCCCCTCCTCTTTCCCACCAACTCCTCACTCCCTTTGACTGGTAGTGAGAGCTTTGTTTCAACAACGTCCAACACAAACTTCCTGTTTGAACCTGCTGGTTAAATTGCAGTGTCTCATGAATCGAGATTTTTCTGGTTCCTTTACTGAACAAAAATAGACCCATCCCAACCTTCAACATCAGGCCAGGAATTCCAAAGAAGTTTCCTCTCACTTGAACCCCCTTTCTCTGAGGCACTGTGTCCTGGATCACCTCTCACCAGACACAGGGAACAAGGTCCCACCATCTCATTAAACCCCTTCAGAATCACCTGAACCCCATCTTACTCCACACTCCTTCATCAGAATAGTCTCATCTCCACCCCCAACGCTCATTAACCCTGCATTCAATCTAGTCCAAGATGTGATCTGCCAGGCGAATATTTTCCTCCTTGGGAAAGGAGACCCAAACCTTACACATGGCGATTTCACCAAAGATCTACAATTACAGCAAGAATTCCCTACACTTGTACCCTGGCTCTGTTTCAACAACGTCCAGCATATTAATTCTCTTCCTGTTTGAACCTGCTGGTTAAATTGCTGTGTTTCATGAATTGAGATTTTTCTGCCAAATCTGTTTACTGGTTTCTTACCGTTCCAAAATATCCTTCCTGCAAGAACAATGAACATTTCATTTCCCCACATGATATCCTCCAGCAACTCGACACTTGCCCTCTCCCTGAATCTGATTACATTTTTTCTCGGCATACAGCACGGAAAACAGGTCCTTTTAGCCCATGAGCCCGTGCTACTCAAATACCCCAATCGGCCTACAATCCCCGTACATTTTTGAAAGGTGGGGGGTAGAGAAACCGGAGCTCCTGGAGGAAACCAACACAGGTCACGGGGAGAATGTACAAACTCCTTACAGACAGCACTGGAATCAAACCCAGGTCAATGGCACTAAACGCTACACAAACTGTGCCACCTACCAGATTATGTCAGTTGTATCATGCTAATATACCCTAGAAGCAGAAGGAATGGTACAAGGAACACTTCTGTTAAAGCTAATACGGTAGCTCTCATTATTCTACTGTCGAATGGATTTTCCATTTTTTTCATGGTTATGTACTAATAATTGAAAATTTGGCTGAGCACCGATGACTAACACCTGAAATGTACCTCAAGGAAAGCTCGACTCCATGAAGTGTGAGAGGGGACTCAATTGAAGAGACTTGACAGGCTAGGTGTGGTGAGGAAGTCTCCTCTCGTGGGAAAACCCAATGATTGGGCCCACTGATTAAAGCTGAGGGCTGCCTATTTAAGGCAGATGTACAAGACATTGTCTTACCTCAGGAAGCTGCAAATCTTTGTACCTTTTGAACTCTTTTCCTCAAGCAGAATCCTTTGAGGGGAGTGACGAGTTGGTCCTCATTAGGCAAAAGGGTACCTGGATAAGACGGGGTTAGAGTTATAGTTGCAGTTATGACTGTGTTAAAGGGACAGGCAACCTTAAGGGGCTGAGTCTCTTTACTTTGGTTGTTTGAATGCAGGTAAATAGTTCTGGATGGTGCAAACTGGAGTCATGGCTAATCTACATTGGATTATGTATTTCATACTCAGATATCATTTGTTTCTTCTTTGACGCCACAGGAAAATTGGGCGGATATATGGATGGGATGGGTTTAGAGGGATATGAGCCCAACACAGGCAGGTCAGATTAGTGTGGGTGGGAGATTTTGATCAGTCTGCGCAGGTTGGGCTGAAGCATCTATTCCCATATGGTGTGACTCTTGGTGGAGATTCGATATGTCATCAAAGACTCCTGCAAATTTCTACAAGTGTACCACGTGGAGAATTCTGGTTGTTTGCATCACTGTCTGGTATGGAGGTTCCAATGCACAGGACAGGAAAAGGTTCCAAGGGTTGTTAACTCGGCCTGTGCCATTATGGGCACCAGTCCTCTCTCCATCGAGGACATCTACAAGAGGTGGTGCCTATCCTCAAGGACCCCCACCAACCTCTTCACCCTGCTACCATCGGGAAGGAGGTACAGGAGCTTGAAGACAAGCACTCAGCGGCACAGGGACAGCTTCTTATCAGATTTCAGATTCAGATTTACTGCCAAAAGACATACACGACATCACGTACAACCTTGAGATTCTCCTTACTGCAGGTGAGGCAGAATTACCACTTATTAGTAGTGCAAAAAAAAAACTGGACTCAACGTACTCATTTAAACAAATAAAGAAATGTAAGCAAACAGAGAGAAAAAAAATCAAGAAACTGCAAAACTAAAAGTCCTTCAAATGAGTCCCTGATTGAGTTTGTCGTTGAGGAGTCTGATGGTGGAGGGGCAGCAGCTGTTCCTGAACCTGGTGGCACCGAGACCTCGTTCCTTTTCTGAATGGACAATGCATCACAGACACTGCCTCACTTTATCCTATTTCCTTGCAATGTTTTATTTTATTTTTGAAATGTAATTTATAGCAATATTCACAGCTGTGATGGTGCCACAAAACAACACATTTCATGACAATAAATTCTGATTCTGACTCTAAATATATTAAACGCATAACGAGAGAGAAGAGAAAGACTTTAACTTGTGGGGGCTGAAATTATTCCTGTGGAACTGGCTGGGCTGAGGCAGAGCCATGAAATGATGACATGCACATGGCTCATTCGGTTGTGGACTGATAGATGACGTGACAGCAAGGAACATAAATCATTATTATTGCTCGCAATTAATAAAAGGCTGGCACAGTTTTACTGCAGGGATGGTTCCACAGTTACAATATAATTAATAGCAACGCGGGAAGATTCATGGGTCAGCTCCCAGTACCTATCAAGGGTCTGGGAACACCTGTATCGTGGTCATGCGACTTGAATCTGGCAGATGTGAGTCCTTAGCCAGCTGCAACGTGACGTAGATTGTCCGGAGCTGCTTGACAAGCACACATCTATGTGTGGATCTTTTACAAGTTGGAAGAGAAGAGATATTGGCAAGAGTGAAGTTGCTTGTCTCATTAGATTAAATTGAGTTAAAAATAAAAGTGTTTAATGACTCTGGACCTGTTCTCTCAGAGTTTAGAAGGATGGGAGTGGGGGATCCCATTGAAATATTCCAAATATTGAAAGGAAACGGGTTGATAGAGTGGATGTGGAGATGCTTTCGTAGTGAGAGTCTAGGACAGTGGTTTTCAAACTTTTTCTTTCCACTCGCATTCCATTTTAAGTGCTCTGTGATGAGTAAGGGATTGCTTAAGGTGGGATATGAATGGGGAAAAAAGGTTGAGAATCACTGCTCTGGACCCAATTGTTACTTAAATATTTTGCTTGAGAAAAATTGCCATTGGCCCATTTCCTTTTGGAGTTCTGAAACCACACACATAACGAGTCAATCAGGGACAATTCAAACAGTGGGTTTCAAACTTTTTCTTTCCATTCACATCTCACCTTAAGCAATCCCTTACACATCACAGAGCACCAATGGCATAGGGCCCAACACAGGCAGGTCGGATTAGTGTGGGATGCTGTAGGTGCTCTGTGGTTAGTCGGAGATTTCTTAAGATGGTATGTGATTGGGTGAGAATCATTGGTTTGATGGGGGGGGGGGGAGATTTAACAGGAATCAGAGAGATAACTTTTTCACACAGAGGGTGCTGGGTTTGTCGAATGGGCTGCTGGAAGAGGTGGTCGAGGCACGAACTATTGAAAAATTGGACGGATCCATGGATAGGATTGGGTTCGAGCAGCAGTTCTCAACGTTTGTTCTCCACTCACATACTACATTAAGTAATCCCTTACTAACCTCAGATCACCTATAGCATAAGATGCCATCTGTAGTTAGTAAGGGATTACTTAAGGTGGTATGCGAGTGGAATAAAAGGTTGAGGCCTGCTGGTTTAAGACCAGAAGGCACAGCCTCAGGATGCAGGCCTTTTGTCGTCCACTTTCCTCACGTTGACTGATCCAGTCATCGGCATGTGATGAATCACTGAGGAACAGCTCAGTGGTGTTTCCATTCAGTTCTGTAAACGTCGCCACCAAACAGGTTCACTACAGTCGCCTCCTGACAAGTGAGGATGTGTTGTGTGTCCACGACAGGTCACTAGTTGAGGAACTTGGTGCTCTCCACTACAGACAGCACAGCCTCGAAATAAACGAATGGCCCTTTAGATCCGAGATGGGAAGAGGTTCCTCAACCAGAGGGTGGTGAATCTGTGGGATTCATTGCCACAGACAGCTGTGGACGTCCGGTCATTAGGTCGTTTTAAAGTTCTTGATGAGTAAGGATGTCAGAAGTTGTTGGGAGAAAGCAGAAGAAGAATGAGGTTGAAAGGAAAAATACCTCAACCATGATTTGAATGGTGGAGCAGACTCATCAAGTCAAGTTTATTGTCATCTGATTGTACAAGTCTTCTTTCTTTGGCTTGGCTTCGCGGACGAAGATTTATGGAGGGGGTAAAAAGTCCACGTCAGCTGCAGGCTCGTTTGTGGCTGACCAGTCCGATGCGGGACAGGCAGACACGATTGCAGCGGTTGCAAGGGAAAATTGGTTGGTTGGGGTTGGGTGTTGGGTTTTTCCTCCTTTGCCTTTTGTCAGTGAGGTGGGCTCTGCGGTCTTCTTCAAAGGAGGCTGCTGCCCGCCAAACTGTGAGGCGCCAAGATGCACGGTTTGAGGCGTTATCAGCCCACTGGCGGTGGTCAATGTGGCAGGCACCAAGAGATTTCTTTAGGCAGTCCTTGTACCTTTTCTTTGGTGCACCTCTGTCACGGTGGCCAGTGGAGAGCTCGCCATATAATACGATCTTGGGAAGGCGATGGTCCTCCATTCTGGAGACGTGACCCATCCAGCGCAGCTGGATCTTCAGCAGCGTGGACTCGATGCTGTCGACCTCTGCCATCTCGAGTACCTCGACGTTAGGGGTGTGAGCGCTCCAATGGATGTTGAGGATGGAGCGGAGACAACGCTGGTGGAAGTGTTCTAGGAGCCGTAGGTGGTGCCGGTAGAGGACCCATGATTCGGAGCCGAACAGGAGTGTGGGTATGACAACGGCTCTGTATACGCTTATCTTTGTGAGGTTTTTCAGTTGGTTGTTTTTCCAGACTCTTTTGTGTAGTCTTCCAAAGGCGCTATTTGCCTTGGCGAGTCTGTTGTCTATCTCATTGTCGATCCTTGCATCTGATGAAATGGTGCAGCCGAGATAGGTAAACTGGTTGACCGTTTTGAGTTTTGTGTGCCCGATGGAGATGTGGGGGGGCTGGTAGTCATGGTGGGGAGCTGGCTGATGGAGGACCTCAGTTTTCTTCAGGCTGACTTCCAGGCCAAACATTTTGGCAGTTTCCGCAAAGCAGGACGTCAAGCGCTGAAGAGCTGGCTCTGAATGGGCAACTAAAGCGGCATCATCTGCAAAGAGTAGTTCACGGACAAGTTTCTCTTGTGTCTTGGTGTGAGCTTGCAGGCGCCTCAGATTGAAGAGACTGCCATCCGTGCGGTACCGGATGTAAACAGCGTCTTCATTGTTGGGGTCTTTCATGGCTTGGTTCAGCATCATGCTGAAGAAGATTGAAAAGAGGGTTGGTGCGAGAACACAGCCTTGCTTCACGCCATTGTTAATGGAGAAGGGTTCAGAGAGCTCATTGCTGTATCTGACCCGACCTTGTTGGTTTTCGTGCAGTTGGATAATCATGTTGTACAAGTACAACCTGACGAAACACCGTTCTCCGTTCCTCGGTGCAAAACACAAACGCACACAAGCAGACATAACACACAGACACACAATATACATGCAGGACAAATATGTCATCCATACACACAAATAAATAATATCATTTGTTACATTTGAGAGGCTCATATAGTCAGTATGAGCAGTTCCTTTGGTCATTCTGCATTCTCACTGCCCATGGGATGAAGCTGTTCCTCAGCCTGGTGGTGCTGGCTCTGATCCTCCTGTATCTCTTTCTTGATGGGAGCTGCTGAAAGATGCTGTGTGCAGGGTGGAAGGGGTCCTCATTGATTGTACCCACCCTCTTCAGACAATGATCCCGGTAGATCATGTCAATGGTGATCCTCTCTGCCAATCCTGTGGATTGACCTCCGATCCATTTCTCTGCAGCAAACCATTCCACACTGTGATGCATCTGGCCAGGATGCTCTGGATAGAGTTCCTGTAGATGAGGTGGACATGATGGTGACCAGTAGCCTTGCCCACTTTGGACTTCTCAGGAAATCCAGTCACTGTTGTGCCTTCTTGCCATGTGAGGAGATGCTGAGTGTCCACGATAGGTCACTAGTTAAGTGAACTCCAAGGTACTTGGTGCTTTCCACTCTTTACTACAGAGTGTTGGTGTGAAATGAAGGGTGGTCGTTCCTGGTCCTCCTGAAGTCCAGGATCTTCTCCTTTGTCTTGTCCATGTTGAGACTCAGGTTGTTAATCTTGCTCCATTTCACGAGATTTTCCACCTCTTCTCTGTAGAGCGATTCATCCTTGTTGATGAGACCAATGACTGTTGTGTCATCTGCAAACTTGATGATACTGTTGGAGCTGGATCTGGTGATGCAGTCGTGGGTCAGTGGTGTGAACATGAGCTGGCTGAGCACACAGCCCTGAGGTGCACCAGTGCTCTGCAGGATGGTGCTCGATATTCTACTACCAACCCAGGCAGACATGGTGTTTCTGTTAGGGAGTCCAGGATCCAGTTACAGAGAGGGGTGTTGCGTTCCAGTTAGGACAGCTTCTCCACCAGCCTCTAGGGAATTATTGTATTAAACGCTGAGCTGAAGTCAATGAACGGCAGCCTGAGATATGAGGTGTCGTTGGGCCAGGACCAAGTGAATCGACAAGACTGTAGCATCCTCTGTGGAATGGTTTCTTCTAGAGGCACATTGAAATGGGTCCAGCGACTCTTGATGCTTGGTGTTTTGATGCATTCCATCATCAGACATTCTAAACTTTTCATAATGGCGGAGGTCAGTGCCACAGGGTGGTAGTCACTGAGGCCTGTTATTGTCACCTTCTTGGGTACCAGGTGGCTGTCTTGAACCCTACAGGAACAAAGGACTGCTGAAGAGAGGTGTTGAAGATGTCCGTGAGGAACTCTGTCAATTTGTCTGTGCAGTCTTTCAGTATTCGACCAGGTATATTGTCTGGTCCCACCACCTTGTCTGTTTAGCCCTGGTTGTGAAGCATTTGATTTTGGTGACATCCTCGATGGGTTGAATGGCTCAATTCTGCTACTAAGTCTTATAACCCTTTAAAAAAACTGACTCTCCAATGGGGAGCAGGTTTTCCCAGTGGGCTGTTCTTCCATTTCACCCATACGCAGCTCAGTTTGTGCAGGTTACCCATGAATAGATGGTCTTGACAGAGCTGCTCAGTGGTTAGAAAGATGTAGGGGTTCAACCATTCCTTACCTGTGCCTGCTTGATTTCCAATGCATTTCACAAACCGAAGAGGCATCAGTTGACAAGTTATAGCAGTGAATCATGAACAAGACCTTTCCCCAAACATCTGGAACAAACTTGACCACACTGCCTGCGTTAACAACAACCTCCATTTACGTAACAGCTGTAACAGAACAAAATGCCTCTGAGAAGGTTTCCACTGAGCCACGGGAGGCACATCTCAACCAAAAGGCAATGGTTTGCAGTTGGGAAGATGTTCCTGGAATAGGATAATAATGTGGCCCAGTGATGTGTCATTGCCCCTGCCAGATAGTGCAACCATTTGCCCCCAGGGCATTACACAGGAATGCAGAGTATCTAGAGCAGCTGAACATTGGGTGTGGATGAGTCACATTACAAACACCCACGTTAATCTCCTGATCCTTGGGATCCGGACACTGCTGTCAGCCTGGCTGTGGAGTGGACGGTGGCTTGGTGTGGCAAGGAGAAAGGGTGATTGGTGGTCATCCCCACTCCTCCTGTGACTGGCCTGGACGTCTCCCCATCAGAGTGGTCAGTGGGTATCTCCAGCTCTCTTCTGTATGGCCCAGAAGTCCCCCCCCAATCAGAGTCGTCAGTGCCCATCCCCACTCACTCCTGTTGCTCACTCTCTCCTGTCAACCGAGTGGCAGTACAGACAGGCCAGGGGATGAACCACCTTTCCTCAGGCCTGATTGCCATCCTTGGTACTCTGGGCCAAGGGTCACCTCCCCCCCATGCTGAGGTGGATGTGGATGTCAGTGGGATTGGTGGGGAGGTTATGGGGTGCTGTGGGAAGCCTGTATCAGTGTCATGGACCTGTAACGGTCTGAAACTTCATAAAATATTGGGGAGTAGGAAGACTTTTTACTTTACCAAGTGGCCACTTAAAGTCCCAGCTGGTTAACAGTAACTAGTCATTGACCTAGATACAGGTCTCAGCTGGTTAGCAGTAACCAATCATTGATTTAGACATAGGTCACTGTTGGCTAGCAGTTACCAGTCATTGACCTAGATACAGGTGTCCACTGGTTAGCATTAACCAGTTATTGATCTAGATACAGGTCGTGGTTGGTTATCCGTAATCAGTCATTGACCTTGATACAGATCTCTGTGGGTTAGCAGTAACCATTGACCTAGTACAGGTTTCCGCTGGTTATCAGTGACCAGTCATTGACCTAGTACAGGTTTTTGCTGGTTAGTAGTAACCAGTCATTGACCTAGATACAGGTCTCTGCTGGGTAGCAGTAACCAGTCATTGACCTAGTACAGGTTTCCGCTGAATATTTTTGGTCAGACTCTTTTGTCCTCAGATCTGATGATGGGTCTTTGACCCAAAATGTTGACTGATATTTCCACAGATGCTGCTTTCCTCTTGCTGCGTTCCACCGGCTTTTCTGTCTGTGTTTTTATTTCAGTGATGTGTGTACAAAAATACTCAGGTCTCCTCACACATTGTTAATTTAGCTGATAGATGCAGCACGCTAACAGGCCCTTCCAACCCACGAGCCCACGATGCCCAAATACACACACATGTCCAATGAACCTACAAACCCTGAATGTTTTTAGAAGGTGGGTGGAATCCAGAGCACCCGAGGAAAACCCACAGAGGACAGGGGGAGAATGTGCAAATTCCTCCTGGGTAGAGGCAGATTTGAACCCTGTGTCACTGGTACACTAACCGCCCTGGCGCAACTTAAATAACTGGCTCCCTCTATGTGTTTCTAACAAAAGTGGGCACCATAACATGTATCCACATCTGGCCTCACCAAATGTTCTGGCCCACTTGCTCAATTCACCTGTCACCCTGTACCCTGTACACTGAGATTTTACATTCCGCTATGAAACCACAGAAATGCTGGAGGAACTTAGTAGGTCTCACAGCGTCACAGGAGGTAAAGATATGGAACCGACATTTCAGTCCTTTTTGAAAGTATTCTTCATCTTGATTGCTGATCTAGGTCATAAATGGGTGAAACCCCAGCACTACCCCCTGTGAGACTGGCAACCAGCTGCCACCCCAAGAACAATGCATTTAGTCTGACTCGTTTCCTGGTCATCAACCAATCTTCAGTCTCTGCCTGCTGTGATGGAATATTTGGTAATGTTTTTGGGAGATAAATTGGTAAAATTAGAGTAGGTTACATACATACACTTTAAAAGGGATCTTATTTGAAATACTGAAGAATTAATATTCAGTGACTTTACAGAAACTATGGTGAATGCTATGCACATTTCACAAATAGGTGCTAATTGAAATGATGTCATGAAATGAATGGACTATTGTCTTGGAAGAACAACCAGAGCCAGGGTGCCTGTTTTGGACCTTTCTGCAAGGCTTTTGACCTCTCTGCAAAGTGTTCACTCAAAGGTCATTGAGAGGTTCTTGTTTACCTAAAACAACAGATTGACCAAAAAGATGAACTCCTATTGTTTGCTGGAGAAGAAGGGGTTTTTGCAAGTGAGTGAGAGAGAGAAGGACATGCTGCTGGCAGTTTGAATCTCAGATAGAGAGAAAGAGACACAGAAGGGAGTCTTTGACCGTGTGTGTGACACAGAAAGCAGTTACAAGCCAGGAGAAGCTTGTTGGAACTGAAACAGAAGCTCCAGAGTGGTGGATGACTGGAAGTGCTATCTGTTTGAAGTTTCTCTTGGAACTCTGTAGTAGCCTGTAGTTATCATCTGGAGAACCCTGATGGGGCAAATTTCATCATCAAGACATTGAGGTGACCTCAGTTGTGGAAATCCTGGATCTACACATCTCACTCTGCAAACCTACAAGAACCTTCCTGAGCGGTAACCAATTAACTTTCGAACACCAAAGTCTGGTGAACTTTATACATGTTAAATTCTGTGCACAGTATAAGAATTGCTTGCAACCAGTGAACTTGGAAGAATGAGAAGTGAGATTGAACTGTGAACCAAAGAACTTTTCTTAAATTTACACACATTACATACGCATGCGCTTAGAATTAGAAGGGAGTTAAGTTGGGTTAGTTAAGTTAATAGTATTAAGTTAAAGTTTGATTCTGTTTTCATGTTTAAGTAACTACTTGTCGTGGTGAATATCTATTGCTGCTGGGTTTTGGGGTCCTTTCAGATTGTAACACTGCGTGCTTCAGTGTCGCACACCAGCCTTTTAAACCATCTGCTATTGGCTCCAAAACAGAGCTGAGGTCTGTATTCCAAGCTTTCAGCTTTCCTGACTGTTGTAATTCCAAAGGGTGTTGTTGGCCAAGCTTTGCATCAACATCCCTCTACCCGAGTGAGAGAGATGTGCTGCGGTTTGGGATATGTATTTAATGAAAAGAAAACAGACGCAAATAGATTAAATGGCTTTGGGTTCTATCAATCTGAAACTCCCACTCATCTCCGAGGCATCACAATAAAATTCTCTAAGTGTTACTAACCTATACTGTTTGTTAATGGCCCACAACCTTCAGAGTTTGTGAGAATAATGACTTTCACAATCTGCATGTTAATTGTTTAAAGTTTTCAAATCTGGAAAATACAGAAATGAGTGTGGAGACAATAATGTCTTAACATCCCAGGGAAGAAGGTGAACTGATGAAATTCATTGTGCAGTAACATTTAAAATGGACAGACAGCTATCACTGGGTCATTATGTGAGACACGCTTCTGTGCTCGGGAAGGTCTGCCAGTGGAGATGAAACTCACGGAATGTCAGGCCAGATCACCAAATGAAGGACCCCTCTGTTACTGTAAAACACACACAGTAAGTGCTGGAGGAACTCAGTCGATCTCGCAGTGTCCTTAGGAGGTAAAGATTTATGACCAGCGTTTCAGGCCTGAGCCCTTTTTCAAGGTATAAGCTAAAAGCAGACAGGCATCTGAGAGAGAAAGGGGGAAGAATAGAAGGGGAGGAGTTCAGGCCAACAGACAAAAAGTGTTAATAAGAGGAAAAGTGAGAATCGATTTTGACTCTGTGAAAGGAGACAGAGGGAAAAGGGAAGAGAGAGAACTAGAGGAAAGGAGACAGGGGACGAAGATGGAGGGGGTGGGGGGTTTAATGGAAACCGAGAAGTCGATGCTAATGCCATCCAGTTGGAGGGTTCCCAGACAGTAGATGAGATGTTGTTCCTCCAATTTGTGGGTGGTCTCAGTCTGGCGATGCATGAGACTATGGACAGACACGTCAGCAAGGGAATGGGATGGGGAACTGAAATGGGCAGTGACTGGAAGATCCATGCTATTGAGACAGACAGAGCCAAGGAATTCAACAATGCGATCTCTCCTCTGTTACTGACCAGGTAGAGGCTCCTATTTTGTGACTTTCATCATCACACACCATCGCCTTCATGTGGCTGCAGTCTGCGTTCTTTTC
Source organism: Narcine bancroftii (assembly GCF_036971445.1). Taxonomy (NCBI): domain Eukaryota; kingdom Metazoa; phylum Chordata; class Chondrichthyes; order Torpediniformes; family Narcinidae; genus Narcine; species Narcine bancroftii. The sequence goes on from NC_091482.1 coordinate 45,730,716, forward strand.
TGTTCAGCTTGCCACCACTGAGCTCCCCTTCCCCCCCCCCCCCGAAGAGTTAAGGTGTGGCCACCGGTGGTCCGGTAGAAAGGTGCGTCCTTCTATGTTGACTAAGGCTGATCAACCACATCAGCATCACACAAAGACCACTCCAGATCTTGGGCTCAGTAGCCACCACAAAGAAGGAGTACTCAACGGAGGGCGGAAACCCACCCTAAATCTGCACAGACCCTCTCAGTTTAGCTGAGTAGTTTTGGACCGTTCGGTCTCAGACGGTTCCTGCTGGTTCTCCATTCTCTATCGAACTGAGGTGGCTGCCACATCCACCCCACTGAATTATTTTGCAATATTCCAAGAGAAACTCTTCTGTAACTTGGTCAATGACTTGTTACTGCTAACCAGCCGAGACCTGTATCTAGGTCAATGACTTGTTACTGCTAACCAGCTGAGACCTGTATCTAGGACAATAACTTGTTACTGCTAACCAGCTGAGACCTGTATCTAGGTCAATGACTGGTTACTGCTAAGCAGATGCTGATTAATAAGTTTCATTTTTCTGGCATTTTCCGATTTTCTTTCAGATTCCAACATCTGCGGTTTAATTTGTAAAGCAAACTTGCAGGTAGAGCAAGGAGTTAGATTATTGGGATTAAATAGTGAGAGCATGTTGTCCAGAGGTCACATAAAATCATTGAGGACCCCTTCCACCCTGCATCTTTCAGCTGCTCTCATCAGGGATGACATAGAGGAGTTTCACCACCACCAGGTTGGGGAGCAGCTTCTTCCCACGGTCAGTGAGAATGCTGAACGACCAAAGGAACTCCTCACACTGACCATCCGAGACTCTCATATGTACAGAACAAAATCTATTTATTTATTTAGTTGTATAGATGAATATTTGTCCTGTATATGTATTGTTTGTCTGTATCCATAAATCTTCGTCTGCGAAGCCAAGCCAAAGAAGATGTGTGTTATATCTGGTTGTATGTCTGCATGTTTTGCATCGAGGACCAGAGAATATTGTTTCGTCAGGTGGTACTTGTACAATCAGATGACAATAAACCTGACAACTTGAAAGGAAGACGAATATTAAGAAAAACAAATAGAAAACTGAGAGATAAAAGCAAGCTTAAATTGCCAAGAATTAAAATAAAATGGAGCAGGGATGAAGATTTAGAGGCAAGAAGGGTTCCTCAAATGGGATGGCTGAAGATCAAGGAAGGTAAAACAGAATGTACTGTACGTTGTCCTTTGTAACCAGATTGATTAGAGTGCAGGAGCTCAAAAGTCTTGCTACAATCGTACAGGATATCGGGGGAACCAGACTGCAAGTGTGCTGTGTGTGATTTTGGTCCTTGTACCTAAGAAAGGATGTGTTTGTCTCAGAGGGAGTTCAACAAAGGTTCACCAGATTGATTCCTGGGACGGTGGAACTGCTTCCACTGTTGGTGAATCTCTAGAATGCAAAACGTAGAAAGTTTTTAATTGAAAATAAAATGTAAACATAAAGCCATTTCGGCCCACGAGCCTGTGCCACCCATTTTAACCTACACCCCGGTACGTTTCGAACCGTGGGAGGAAACCATAGACAGGGAGAACATACAAAATCCTTACGGACAGTGGTAAAAGACAAAAATCTGCGGATACCGCGTGGAAGTGAAAACACACAAAGCTGGAGAAACTCACCAGGTAAAACAATGTCTTTCCACAGCAAAGGTAAAAATACATAACCAATGTTTTGGGCATGAGGAATCTCTCTGTCCCCTCCTTCACCTCCTCCTATGCCATGTAATCATCCCTCTTTTGTTCAGATCCCTGCTGACATTTTTTCAGACCTTAATGAAGGGCTCAAGCCCAAAACGTTGGTTATGTATCTTTATCTTTGCTATATAAGGACACTGATTGACCTGCTGAGTTTCCCCTGCATTGTGTGTTTTTATATAGACAGCGCAAGATTCGAACCCCGGACCCGATCACTTGTACTGTAAAGCTGTTGTGCGAACTGCTATGCCAACCTTGCCGCCCCTTGTAGAACACAAGGCTCAGAACACATTTTAGTTTTAATGGTAGAAGGCCCTCGTCCCATGAAGCCTGTGCCACCCAATTACACCCAAATAATTCTACTGAGTACCGACTGTGTGTGCTTTAGAAGGTGGGGGGTGGGGGGGTGGAAACCTGAGTACCTGGGGAAACCCATGCAGACGGGGGGGAGACAGTCCAAACTCCTCACAGACAGTGCCAGATTCGAACCCGGGTCACTGGCGCTGAATTAGTGTTGCGCTAACCACTAGGCTAACAGCGCTGTTCAGGAAGGATGTGGATAGATTTCTGGATACAACAGCCATCAGTGAATGTGGGAATGAGGAAGATGTGCTGCTGAGTTGGTGGGATCGGCCATGGTTTCAAACAAAGAGGTTTGGAAGAACTAAGTAACTTCTGTTGCAATTTATTTCCAAGTTTAACACACTCAACATTTATGGAGTGAGATCTAAAACCAGTGGTTCTCAATCTTTTTCTTTCCACTCACATACCACTCTAAGTAATCCCTATGCCATCGGTGCTCTGTGATTTGTAAGGGATTGTTTAAGGTGGGATGTGAGTGGGAAGGAAAGGCTGAGAATCACTGCTCTAGACCCAATTGTTACTGAAATATTTTGCTTGAGAAAAACTGTCATTGGCCCATTCCCTTTGGAGTTCTGAAACCGTGCACATAATGAGTCAATTATGTACAATTAAAACAGTGGGTTTCAAATGTTTTCTTTCCACCCACATGCCACCATAAGCAATCCCTTAAGGCACTGATGGCATAGGGAATACTTAAAGTGGGATGTGAGTGGAAAGAAAAAGGTTGAGAACCACTGATCTAAACAGAAAGGATATTTATCCTTCACTGCAGGACAGAACGTAATTGGATATTAAATTGTTTCTCTTTGCTTTCTGTTGCAAACAATAGTTAAGCCTCCTCTAAAATATTTGCGTAAGAAGCTGTGATAAAGGAAGCAAGATAACTTTGTTGCAATTTAGCTAAATAAAAGTGAAGATGGAAAGTATTTTCAATTGTTGCAAATCTGAGTTTGGATATATTATCCGCTGGTTAAACAGCACAGAACCTGCTTTCCCTGCCAAAGGAATCAATGTTGACTTTAGAATTGACCCAGCAACAAGAGAGGAAGGGAATCTGAGCCCGTGTATGGACCCCTTGGGGAGGGAGGAAACCTCTCTCTCTCTCTCTCTCTCTCTCTCTCTCTCTCTTTCTCTCTCTCACTCTCTCTCTCTCTCTCTCTCTCTCTCTCTCTCTCTCTCTCTCTCTCTCCACTTGCTTCATGCGTTTGCAGAGATTTACAAGGATGTTGCGGGGACATGAGGAACTGAGTTACAGGGAAATGCTAAACAGGTTAGGACTTTATACCCGAGACCGTGGGAGATTTGATGGAGGTATGCAAAATTACGAGGGGTTGGGTGAGACGAGACCTAGAGGACATGAGTTAAGGGTGAAAGGTCAGGGGGGACATCTTCATGGAGAGAGTGGAACGAGCTGTCAGCTGAAGTGGTGAATGCAAGATTGATGTTAACATTTAAGAAAAATTTGGACAGGTACATGGATCGGAGGATTGTGGAGGGATATGGTCCTGGTGCAGGTCAATGCAACGAGGCAAAAATGTAGTTTGGCACAGACTAGATGGGGCGAAGGGCTTCTTTCTATGCTATAGTGTCCTATGGTTCTATATCACCTGTTATCAACTTGAATTGGACCCAAAGCACTTCATGATGAACTGAGTGTTGATGATGTAGTGTCACACAGTTGTGTAGGAAACATGGGTCAATTGGGTGTAATTGGGCAGCACTGGCTCGTGGGCCGGAAGGGCCTGTTACCATGTTGTATGTCTACATTTAAATTTAAATATTTATTTCCTGGCCATAACTGTTCTTGAGAAGATGACATTGAGCAGCTGTCTTGAACCACAGCTGTTATCTGGTGAAGGAACTTCCATAATATTGTTAAGGTGTCAACCCAGCCACTGTGAAGGACCAGTATTAGGATAGTGTCTAAGGTACGTTGGTGAGTGGCTCGGAAAGGATCCTGCAGGTGCTGGAGTTACCGTGATTTGGTGTAGGGATCCTGGGATGCAGTTGGCATGGCCCAGGGGAGTGGCTGCCTATTTATGGAGGGAAGGAATGTTCAGGATGTATGGAGGGTGCAAATGAAATGGACTTCGTTGTCCTGACTGGTGCTAAGCTTCTTTGGAGCTGCACTCATACAGTGTGGAAACAGGCCCATCAGCCCAACCTGCCCCTGTTGTCCAAAATATCTCAACGACACTGGCCCCACCTCCCTGTGTTTGGCCCATATCCCTCTTAAACTCACCTATCATGTATCCGTCCTAGTTTCTTAAACATTGCAGTCATACCTGCCTCAACCACCTCCTCCAGCAGCTTGCTCCATACACCCACTACCCTCAGGATCCTGGTAAATCCCTTCCCACCCCGCAGCCCCTCACCTTAAGCCAATGTTCTCTGGTTAAAGATTGCCCTGCTCTGGGCAAAATGCTCTCTGTGTTTACCTGATCTATTCCCCTCCTGATTTTGCACACCTAATCCTCTTGCATTCCAGCCTCTGCTCAATCTCTCCCTGTAGTTCAGGTCCCCGAGCCCTGGCAACACCCTCATAAATCTTCTCTGCACCCTCTCCAGCTTGACTGTACCACAGTGACCAAAACGGAACACAATCCTCCAAATGGGGCCTCACCAACGTGTCATATAACTGCAACATGACGTCCCAACTTCCATACTTATACCTTGATGAGGGTATAAGCCCGAAACATTGGTTCTGTATCTTTACCTTTGCTATATAAAGTCCACTGTTTGACCTGCTGAGTTTCTCCAGCCTTGTGTTTATACTCTATACTCAAATCCCTGACTGTTGGAGGCCAATGTTTGGTCCACTCCGCCTACCTGTGACACCACTTTGAAGGAACTTTGTAGCTGTACTTTTCAAACGATCTGCTCTACAATCTGCATCATCAGAGATTCCGATCAGCGGGCGACTGGGACCTGGTGGGAAGTCCGCGTTTGAGGCATTGGGAGCTCTGACAGGCGGGCAGCTGGGCCGAGGCGTGAGTTCGCAACCAAGGTGTTGGGACTTCCAGCCTGCGGGTGGCTGGGGCCAAGGTGGGTGGGAGGGGGGTCGACTTTTACATGATATAGATTTTTTTGGCAAAAAATAGGGGGTCGACTTTTACATGAGGTCGACTTTTAAACGAGAATGTATAGTAGGTCTGATCAATTATGTGCAAGAAAACCAGACACAGTAGACTAAATTATACCAATTTCGAAGGTCAATGAGCCAAAGGGTTTACTTTTGTTCAAACACAAAAGCTTTTTATTTCCTTTTCAATGCACCTTCTGTGTTTCTCACTGTTATCAATGTTCCCACAATTAAACCTGTTCAACTTAACTGTTTGCTGGGTCAGAATAGCACGAGAACATTAGCCAGTCTCCAGGTACAGGAGGATTGATCCTGCAGTTTACATCTGCTCATGATCTAATCCAAGTAAAAACACAGAAAGATGCTGCGAGACCTGCTGAGTTCCTCCGGCGCTTCTGTGCTTTCACAGCATCTGCAGACTTTAGTGTTTCACCCCTCATGCACACGCTCTGTTCTCGCTGCTGCCACCAGGAAAGAGGTATTGGTGCCACAAGATTCGCACCACCAGGTTCAGGAACAGCTGCCACCCCTCCACTATCAGACTTCTCAATGACAAACGCAGTCAGGGACTCATTTAAGGCCTCTTACTTTTGGACTATTGATTTTTTTTTCTATCTTTGCATTGCACAATCGATTTGTTAACTTTTTAAAATTTCCTTTGCATGTACATGTTGTGCAGTGTTTTTTTAACACTCTCAGTAAGTGGTAAATCTGCTTCGCCTGCAGGAAAAAGAACCTCAGGCTTGTAAGTACTCTGACAATAAATCTGAAATCATGATCCACTCTCTCCCGCACGCAGTTCAAATTTGTGAACATTCTCCATGCAGTTTCAACAAACCATTTTTCCGCTGATTGTGTATCTCCGCTAGCAGGACAGAATTGTCTTTCCCCAGCCTTTAATTCAAACCCTTTTCTATTTTCACTCATACTTTGAAGAAGGGCTCAGGCCCGAAACGCCTTTAGCTCCTCTAGTTGCTGCAAGACTGATTGAGTTCTCCCAGTGTTTTGAGCACATCAGCCACGTCATTTGTAGCATGGAGCTTCCTTCAATCACCGTTCAAAGCCAGAGTTCCATCGGTGTCTTAGAGCATTGCCCTTGTATGGAACCAGGTCATCTCTGGATCAGTCAGGAGGCTGTGGGGCATCGGAGGTTACAGGGGTGTAGGAGACAATGGCCTCGGAGGAGGTGGCGGGATCCACAGATCCTCCATGTCTCGGAGGGAATTCTCTTTCTTGTCTTGCTAGTGAGACTTTGTTTTTGTAATTTTACAGGGCAAAATAAAGAAGCTAAAATGTTGAGTATTTTTTTTGTCAATAAAGGAATCCTGAATCAATGAAAAGATTCTCAGGAGCCTTGTGATTTTGAGATTTTGATATACATATCAAAGGTCCTGTAGCCACTGAATGGAAACTGTGACCTGACTCAAGTCTCACCTAAATGTAAACAAACAAATTCTCTTTTAATTAAATATTTGTAATTTTGCTTACTATTTTATTTCTGCCTGGACTTATTTGGCCTGGCAGATAACTTTTTTTTACACAGAGGGTGGTGGGTGTATGGAATGGGCTGCCAGAGGAGGTGGTGGAGGCAGGTACTCAAGAAGCATTTAGACAGATGCATGGATAGGTTGGGTTTTAGAGGGAGATGGGCCAAACGCAGGAAGGTGGGACACTTCGCTCGGCGTGGGCAAGTTGGGCTGAATGGTCTGGTTCCAAGCTGTGACCAGTCTGGATGTGAAGATCAGACATATTTTAATTTTCAAGATTTGGCCGAGAGCTGTTAACCTGCTGCTGCCCAGAACTCCTTTGTCCGGTCTCTGCGAAAATCCACATTCATCGTCATCATACGATCTTTAAGACTCAGCTGAGCTTGATTTTGTCCTCTACATCACTGTCCCAGACACCCTTGATGGGCATTGGTGACTGCTGCATTCAGGAGATCCCTGACAAAGGGCTCGGGCCCAAAACCGCTGACTGCCTTTGACTTTGTCTGGATGCTGCGTGAGCTGCTGAGCTTCTCCAACTCATTTGCCTTCTGCACCAGACCCCAGCATGTCCAAATTTTCTGGTTTAATGCCAATGCACCCTGTCACCTTGCCCATTCCACTGCCGTGGCTTCTTGCTTTGAACTTGGCTGTTTTATGCTGAGTTGGATGTGCACGTCAATGCTGTCAAGATGCACACATAGAGCAAGACTGTACTTCAAACTGGAGTGTGGATATTAAGAACACAAAATAACCGAATTGCTTGAATTGCTGACCAACTAAAGAGTGAATACATTGAGTAAAGCTTTTATTTGTGATTTTTACCATAGACATTCAGCACAGTAACAGGCTTGTGCTTCCCAATTACACCCGATTAACCCACAACCCCCAGTACGTTTCGGAGGGTGGAAGGAAACCGGAGTCCCTGGGGAAAACCCACGCAGACGCTCCTCACAGACAACGACGGATGCCAACCCTGCACCTGATCGCTGGCGCTGTAACAACGTAGCGTCAACCATGCCACCGTTATTTTCCTGTTTTCTTCCTTCTTAGCTGAAAACATTGTTTCTGTAGAAATTAAAGATAATTTTTATTTTGAAACCAAATTCAAGACTCTTATGAATACAACATTCACTTAAAGTTGTTTCCCATGGTGGGAAAGTCTACTCTAGTACAAAAGGGCACAACTTTATGATTGAAGGGCATCTGTTTGGGACAGAGATTGAAGGAAATTCTTTAGCCAGAGGGAGGTAAATCTGTGGTATTTGTTGCCACAGGCAGATGTGGAGGTCAAGTCATTGGGTGTATTTAAGGCAGAGATTAATAGGTTCTTGATTATCCAGGGCATGGCTTTGACTCCGTTGTATAATAATCAACTTATTTCTTTTTCAATACTCAATTGAAGCTTATTACATTGGAGATTTAAAGGTGTGGAAAACTTGGGAGATTGTTTTAAAGAAGGTAAATTTTTATCTTTTAATCAGATGAGGGACAGTTATGGTATAGATAAGAACTCTTTGTTTCTTTATTATCAAATTCAATCTTTGGTAAAACATGTGTTTGGTAGAGATATGATTTTACCTGAAATGACTAAATTTGAGACTTTTCTTATGAAGGTACCAGAGAAGGGATATATTTCAGTTAAATATCGATTATTACAGGATGGTATGGATAAAAGGGGTTGGGATAAATCCAAAAGTAAATGAGAAGCGGGTACTGGTTTTATTTTTTCCGAGGATGATTAGTTAGATATCTGTCATGATAGTGTAACTAGATTGATAAATGCTCGTTATGCAATGATTAACTATAATTTTTTACATCAATTTTATTTGACACCTGAAAAACTAAAATAGTATGGTTTTCATGAATCAGATTTGTGTTTTAGATGTGGTAATTCTGTGGGAACTTTTTTTCACGCTGTCTAGTCATGTATATATTTACAATCTATTTGGAACAAAATTCAATTGTTTCTGGAATACCTGTATAAGATTAAAATGCCTTTAGATCCGACAGTATTTTTATTGGGCAGTTTGCAACCTCTGAAAGGTTTGGGATTAGATAAATTTCAACTTGATTTTGTATATTTAGCATTATCTGTAGCGAAAAAATGTATTGCTAGTACGTGGAAAGATACAAATATGATTGATATTAATAGATGGTATAATGAGATGAAATATTGTTTAATAATGGAAAAAATTACATGTTTCACATGATAACTATAGTTTTTTTATTAATAAGTGGTTGTTATATTCAGAATATTTACATTTTGATTTACATTGACTAGATCTCAATATGTATGTTTAATTTTTCCTTAATTTTATTTTTCTTTCTTTATGGCTCTCTTTAGGAGATTTGGCTGAGGGGGGGGGGGGTTCTTTTCTTTTCTTTTCTTTTTTTTCTATAAAATATAATGTTCATGTTTATGGTTAATTGTTGTATATGTTATCTAGTATTTGTATTTTGAACAAATAAATAAAGTTAAAAAAAAAACACGGCATGAAAGGTTATGGGGAGAAGTCCGGGCAGTGGGGCCGAGTGGGGAAATGGATCAGCTCAAGATTAAATGACGGGGCAGACTTGATGGGCTGAATAACCTATTTCTGCTCCTATGCCTTGTGAGAATCTGCAAGTGGAAACTCCTTTGCGAAGTCCCAGGGTAATTCTCTGAGAGAGATACGTCAAATTTTCTTTACCTGCCAAGTGTTCGCTGTAATTGCAGGACAGAACTGTAGCTTACTGTTGATGGGAGCCAGCGAGAAACACTTCAGCTCTTTTCACTTCCACTTACTCATGCTGGGCATCTGCTGTGAACAACTGAGATGAATATCTCTTTTTATCTTGTTTCCCTGTTGGTGATGAGTGAATCATGTAAGTCTGCAGACGCTGTGCTGTGATTGTAAAAACACACTGAAATGCGGAAAAAAAACTCAGCCAGTCTTGCAGCGTCCATAGGAGACGAAGAATCATTACCGATGTTCCGAACCTGAGGCCTTCTTCCCACACACACAAAAACACCCTGCTGGTGATCCCTGCATCTCACTGCACTGTCCTGAACTCACATTCTTCATGTTCAGTTTCACGGATAGTACGTGCTGCTCAACATGTGGACACGAGTATTTTCGTCTGGATGTGTGCATGTGGGCGTGTGTGTGTGTACGTATACGCATTTGTGAGTGCGTGTGCGTGCATATGCGCGTGCATGTTTGGGTGTATGTGCTTGTGGGCTTGTATGTGCATGTGTATGGGTGCATGAGTGTGTGCATGCGTGCGGGTGAGTGTGTGCGTGCATGTGTGTGTGTGTGCACGTTTGTGGTTTGTGTGTGTGTGAGCATGCATGTATGTGTGTGTGTGTGGGTGCATGTGTATGTGTGTGTGTGGGTGCATGTGTGTGTGTGTGTGTGTCTGTGTCTGTGTCTGTGTCTGTGTCTGTCTGTGCATGTGTCTCTATGCATGAATCTAGAAGCCGTAACTATGCACTCTCCCCTGCTCCCACAAAGCTCCCACATTTCCCTGACGAGTAGCTGGTACTCTTGACAGATTTTGAGGAACCACAATTCCAATCCAAAGCTGTGGGTAAAAAAAGTTGAGAATAAATTCAAGTAGTATGAGCGTATGAGTTGAGTTTTAGGCCCATTTTATCTGGCATGGAAACAAAATTCGTGAGGTGCAAGAACCCAGAGTAATGAAGGACAAATTAACATCTCTTTCATATACCTGATCTCTGGGGAAGTTGAAGTGGAAAGTTTACCCATATAGCTCTGTGAAGCTGCTGTGCACATCACTGACACACACATTATCACCTTGTATAATCTTCACAGTCACTTAAGAAAGCAGATGGCTGGAGTGATATGCAAACTCTGAGAGACTGATATTTGTCAATAGTACCAACTTACAAGCAAGAGGTGTGTCTGACACCCAGCCTACAATGGCAGTTGAAACAACTGCTGAGTACATGCCATGAATTCAGTTTTTCTTTACTCTGGTTTTCACATTTAAATTTTTTTAATTTTTATTTAAATGTTATTTATAGTAGAAGCCGATTCTGTCCATTTAAATCTGTCACCCAATTAACCTACAATCTCATATATTTTGGGGGGGTGGGAGGAAACCAGAGCACTCAGACCAAACCTACTTAGGTACAGGGAGAATGTACCAACAGCGCCGGGTGGCAGGCGCTGTAATAGTGTCACGACAACCGCTATGTTAACCGTGTACACCAACCTCTAACATGGCATGGATTTATTTCTGTCCCTGAAATATCCAATATTGGAAAGAAGCATGTGAATTTTACAACATGTTAAAGCAACGGTCTCTGTATATGTGATGGGCCCAGACCTGAAATGTTGGCTACCCTTTACTTCCCATGGATTCTGCGCGACCTGCTGCGTTTCTCCACCGCGTTTGTGTAATGCACTCGCTCCCAGCATATGCAGACATTCTTGTTTAACTCCAGTCCCCATGTATAATTATACATTTATGTTAAAGTGCAAATGTGGATGGACGTTTGTGTGGAAGATGCTGAAGCAGTTTCCCAGTCTGCAATGAGGATACGACCTTAGGTGCCAATAACAGGGGTACTGACTTAACTGTCTGGCCCTGTGGTTCCACTGCATTCCTAAGTTAACCTGCAGGTTAGGACTGGAAGGAGGGGGATCACCATTCAGTTTCACTGCCAGATATAAATCCAAAGATCCAAACTTGGACCCATCAATTTTCAACTTTCCCAGAGGTAAGCAATAAAATCTGCAAATACTGGGGTTTAGTATGGAGCACAAGCGTGCTGGAAAAATTTGGCAGGACCCGCAGCATCCATAAGAAGTAAAAGGCAGGCAAGGTTTCAGGCTTGAGGTCTCCCTCGGGAGGTTTCCTGCTTCCGTTTGTCCATTTGGAGATGGATGAGGCTGGTTTGTGAGACAGGATAATGTTGAGGCTATGATCTCAGTTTGGCCCATAATGGGAGGCGCTGTGATTCATCCACGTTTTTATTTGCTGGACATTTTTTCACTAGCTGGGGAAAAGATTCACCGCCGGTTAGAGCCATAGAGTCGCATCGTGTGGAACCAGGATGTTGAGCACAACTTGCCCATGCCAACAAAAATGTCCCAGCCATACTAGTCCCGGCTGCCTGCATTTGGCCCATCTCCATCAAAACCCACCCTATCCATGTATCCATCCAAATGTTTCTTAAACTTTGCAATAGAACGTGCCTCTACCACCTCCTCTGGAAGCCCCTATCACACACCCACCACCCTCTGTGTATAAAAGTTACCCCTCAGATTCCTGTTAAATCTCTCCCCCATCACCTTAAACCCATGCCCTCTGGTTACCAATTCCCCTGCTCTGGGCAAAAGACTCTGCGTTCACCTGATCTATTCCTCATGATTATGTCCACCTCTGTGAGATCACCCCTCATCTTCCAGCATGCCACGCAATAAAGCCCCAGCATGCTCAACCTCTTTCTACAGCTCAGGCCCCCGAGTCCTGGCAACATCCTCGTCAATCTTCTCTGCTCCCTCTCCAACTCAACGCCATCTTTCCTATAGCACGGTGACCAAAACAGAACACCATCCTCCAAATGGGGCCTCACCAACATCTTGTCCACCTGCAACATGACGACACAATTGCTATTCTCACTACAGATAGATGAAGGGCCATGTGCCAAAAGCCCTTTTGACCACCCTATCTAACAGTGACTCAATTTTAAAGGTACTATGTTCTTGTACTCCTCGATCTCTCTGTCTACAACACTCCCCACTCTCCCCACTGTGTAGTAGAAGATCCCAAAATGTAACAACTCACATTTAAAAAAAACTTTTAATTTAGACATACAGCACAGTAACAGCCCCTTCTGGCCCACATACCTGTGCTGCCTTTAAATGCACTCAATTTACCTACTAACTCCCATACATCTTTGGAATGTGGGCACAAACCAGTGCACCCAAAGGAATCCCATGTGGGCACAGGAAGAATGTACAAACTCCTTAAAGTAGTTCCCAGCCTTTTTCTTTCCACTCACACACTTCTTTAAGTATTCCCTATGCCATTGGTGCTCTGTGATTAGTAAGGGATTGCATAAGGTGGGATGTGAGTGGGAAGAGAAGGTTGAGAATCACTGCTCTAGACCCAATTTGGACCTGGGGTAATAGATGGCACTAACCATGCAGCCACTAATTCTCCGCATTAAGTTCTGTAAACCATTCCACTGCCCACTTACTCAACTGATCAAAATTGTTGCTTGAGAAAATTTGTCATTGGGCCATTTCCTTTGCAGTTATAAAACCCTGCACATAACTAATCAATTAGGTATGATTAAAACAGGGGTTTTCAAACTTTTTCTTTCCACCCACATCCCATCTCAAGCAATCCCTTACTAATCACAGAGCACCGATGGCATAGGGGTTACTTAAAAGTGGGATGTGAGTGGAAAGAAAAAGGTTGAGAACCACTGCTTTAGAGATAAGGTAAGGATAAAAGGTTCCATTATTGTCATGTAATGCTACATTTAGAATGTAACAGACATGAAATTCTTTAACTTTGTCTATTGTAAGGCAGATAAGGAGTCGCCACTTTGTCCAGCGCCCCTTCTAGCAGCAAATTCGGACCTGGGGTAATAGATGGCACTAACCATGCAGCCACTAATTCTCCACATTAAGTTCTGTAAACCATTCCACTGCCCACTTACTCAACCGATCAAAATCCTGCTGCATTCTTTGGCGACCTTCTTCACTCTCTGCAATACCAGACACTTAAGTGACTCCCACAAACTTGTTGATCATCCCACGCACTTTTTCATCTAAATAATTGATGTCAATGACAAACAGCAAAGAACCCTGTGGCACACCACTAGTCACAGGTCTCCAGTTCAAAAACATCCTTCCACAATTGCCCTCTGCTCTCTACCATCAAATCTACTATCCCACCTTGGATTCCATGCAATCTTTCAGAGCTGCCTATTGTGTGTAACCTTATCGAATGCCTTGCAGAAAGTTATATATCCAACATCCACAGCTGGTGTTGTATTGGTTCTGATGCTAAATGCTTCTTGGAACATTTGAGCCTTACCTGTACATTAGCTCCCTTAAAATCAATGGAACTGAAGATATGGCTCGCACCTCCAATGTATTTGGTGTCAGACCAAAGGTGAATTTCTTCATAAAATACATCCTTGCTCTGCGTGGTTACAGTATATCATTTATTCACACTTGCCTTCTTGTAGCAGGTATCAGAAGCAGGATTCGAGAAGGTGCTGAGGGCAAGAAGGTCTCCCAAAGGGCTTTGTGTGCTGAAGGCTTCCTGATCGTGTCGGAGATTTGGATCGAGAGCTCAGGTTGCCAATGGATCAAACAGGATTCTGTGTGTGGGAGCGCTAAAGGTGAATCCTCGGACACTCAGTGTCACTGAAGGGATTCTCATTTGCTTTTGTACTGAAAGAAGTGTTGGGCGACAACTCTTTGCCTTATCGTAGGCAGAAAACAATTTTGTGTAATATGTTCTGATAGGAATCTCGACTTTTATAAAACTGACTGTACTTTAGAAAGTAGTTACGTTAATCACCAATGACTTGTTATGATTGCAAGTCTTTTTCTTTTTAAGATAACCAAAGCTTTAGTTGTATCCTCCTCAGTTGAATAATTGAATTGGATTGTTTATTGTTAGATGTACCAAGATACAGCAAGAAGCCTTGTTTGGCGTGCTCTCTGGGCAACTCAGCCCATATTTAAGTACAGCAAATTGTGAAATAATAAAACAACAGTTTGCAGGATTGCAGTACGTCAAAGAATCAGAATCAAGATTTATTGTCTTGAACAAGAAATGAAATTTGATGTGTTTGCAGTAGCATCCTAGTGTAAATGTACACATATTCTATCCATTACTATAAAAATAATAACACTACTAAGGCACGAAAAGTCAGGCAGTGTCTTTGGTTCATTCATCATTCAGGAATCTGATGGCAGCGGCAAAGAAGCTGTCCTCGTGCTCGTCTTTAGGCTCCTGTACCTTTTTCCCAATGGAAGAGTGCAGAGTATATGTTAAAAAGACAAATGGTAAAACATGAAAGAGTGTAGACACAGTGATTGAAGTAAAAACACCACGCTGGAGAAACTCAGCAGGTCAAACGGTGGACTTTTTGTCGCAGAGATAAAGATACAGAACCAGCGTTTCGGGCTTAACCCCGTCATACCTTGTTATACCTTGAAGAAGGGCTCAAGTTGGTTATTGCATCTTCACTTTTGCTATATAAAGTGAATTGTTTTACCTGCTAAGTCTCTCCAGCCTTGTGTTTTTATTACAAAGACACATGCAGGGTATCGAGACAAATGCATCTAAAACAGTGCAAGGGCATCATCTTTTGACAATGGAAGCTGCAGTTAAGAGTGTGTTAATAGCAGGACCAAAACCGTCCTTAACCTGGGCCTAATTTTTCATTTTATCACCTGGATTTTTTTTATTTTCTTAGATGTATAGGAATGTGAACTTTGTCTATTGCAAAAAAAAAGTTAATTATTTGCCATTAAGTTTGCTTCCCTGAGATTATGTGGAAATGTTTGGAATTGTTTCATTCGAAGGCTTCTGTTCCCTCTTTGACCAAAAAAATCTAACACTGCCTCAAGATATAAGCAGTGGTTTCTTGGAGAGCAACTCTGGATAGAACAATGAATTCACCTTTCCTTTACTCACCTGGCCAGCATTGAAACCTTGGGGTTTCAGAAGAATCCACAAAGAAGACACTGGAGATGGAAAGTGGATCTGACCGCAAAATCTGACTTATAAAGATTAACAGTTCGATCCCCCACTCTGCAGCGTAAACCTATGGCCTCCACCGAAGTGGTGACTTCTGCAAGATCTCGGCTGATTTGGAGATCTGGATCTCCAGGGCAATTAGCCAGAGCATCAGAGGTTATGAGAGAAGGCCAGGCAGGGGGGCTGAGTAGGGAAAATGGATCAGCTCAGGATTAAATGGCAGGGCAGACTCGATGGCCTGAATAGCTCCTGTCTCATGGTCTAATAATGAAAACGCGTATTGTCTCTGCTCTGTGTGAAGGACAGGAGCTTGAGACTTCCATGTCTTAAGGTTGATTGCAGAAATCTCCAAATGGCTGTCAGTGATTGAAATCACTCTCCGTAATACAATGGTTTTGCTATATTCTCCTTGGTTATGGAAACATGGTAATTCACCGAAGTGAATTGAAGATACTTGTGAATTGGGCTTGCTAGAAAATATCCTGAAAGTGCAATGCTTTGTTCTGTGAGGCTTAAATTATTTTTTAACAATATCCTGAGTCATAATTATAGCTTAGCAATTTTCTGGCATTATCCCTCAGATAAAAATCTCAAAATATTCTTGATTTCAGATTGTACTGAAATAATTTGTATCTTTTCTTGCTTATTCTGCTTCACATATCATGGCTCTTTCCTTCCTGGCTTGCTTTCCACCCAAATTCTTTGATATGATTGGATGTTCAGTGAGCATGATGACATCATTTTGCCAAATCAAAGGGAAAGTACTGTCGACGTTGAAACTCTGAAATAAAAGAGAAAGCAATGGAAATGCACAGTAGGAAACACCAGAAAATATCTTTCTCTACAAATGCTGCATGGCCTGAGAAATGTTTCCAAATTTTCCCTTCAATATCATTTTGCTGGATATCCAAGTTGATACCTTGGCAGCAATCTGTTTTGGGAAAGAGGAAATCCTCGGCTCCCCAACAGGTACAGTTGTCTGTTTCAGGTGGGTGAGTTTCCCCAACAGATACTGTTGTCTGTTTCAGGTGGGTGAGTTTCCCCAACAGGTACAGTTGTCTGTTTCAGGTGGGTGAGTTTCCCCAACAGATACTGTTGTCTGTTTCAGGTGGGTGAGTTTCCCTAACAGGTACGGTTGTCTGTTTAATGCTGTCTGCATTGCAGATGCCTCAGAATGATCAATCAGCCAGATGGATGGCCCAAATTATATGGGATCTCCATATAAGCTCTTGTCACCTACTTCACCACCATAAACCTTCATTCAGAAGCAAAATTAATTGTCACGTATGTGTCATGAAATTTGTGATTTTGCGGCATCATAACAGTGCAAATATTTATATAGACCACCTTTCAAAATAAATAAAATAGTTCTAGAAAAAGAAAAAAAATCATGTAAGGCAGTGTGTGTGGTTCATTGTTCATTCTGGAATCTGATGGCAGTGGCGAAGAAGCTGTCCTTGTTCAGCTGAGACCTCGTCTTCAGGCTCTTGCACCTTTTCCCCGATGGTGCAGAGTGAAGAGGGCATGGTCTGGGTGATGGGGGTCTTTGAGGATAAAGGCTGCTTTTTTAAGACACTGCTACATGTCAATGTCCTTGATGGAGTGAAGTTTGGAGCGTGTGATGTCACAGGCCAAGTTAACAACCCTCTGGAGTTTATTCATGTCCTGAGCATTGTCACCTCCGTACCAGGCAGTGATGCAACCAGCCAGATGCTCTCCAGGTCCACCTGTGAAAATTTTCAAAACTCTTCGGTGACCGAATCTCCTCAAACATCTCACCGAGTCTAGCCACTGGCTTTGTGATTCTTTGTGATTCCATCAACATGGAGATTCCAGGACAGATCCACAGAGGTGTTGACTCCCAGGAATTTGAAGTTCTTGACCCTCTTCACTGCTGACCCCTCGATGAGGACTGTTCTTCCCTCTTGTAATAATTGTTAGGTCTGCTTTGTTCATGAATGAGTGAGACAAACACCAGGCTGAGTCGAAATCAGGGTTCTTTGTTCTTTATTACCGGATTGTAACACTTGCGACTAACCATGTTAGTCGGAGAATGCATTCTGCCGTTATCAGCAAAATGGTGATTTTTTATACCCTTGGATACGTGCTTAGAACATCATCATATCATTACTTGTCCAATGACTAAAACTGTTGCTATCCTTTCCCTGCTAGCTTCCTGCCTCTCAATCCATCAATGTCTCTCTTATCTTGTAAGTACAAGGATGCATTTACATCTTGTTACAGCCCTGTACAGGGCAGGGTAACTCCTTACACATTCCCATCTCATGATGTTTTACCTTACATAATTTAGCATATCCGTCTGTGCACCTTCTCTCATAAGCAGATTTTGGCATCATTGATGTGTACCTTTTTTGCATTTTCCTTCCTTATAATTTGGGTTGTATAGAAAGCAAAGGACTGCACATTGTTCTGTGTGGTCTAACAACACTTTAAGGCATGATTATCCCTTTAAATTAAACAATAGAACTTGAGCTCAGAGGTCCAACCTTCAACATATTAAAAATATCAAATAACACTCATTGTGCAGTGTGTGTGTTGAATTCAAAAGTGCAGCCATTCACTCAAAAACATTTCTTTAACCCGATCCAGAGCAGCTCTGATCGAGAAGGCAAAACCTTTCTGTTCTTGTTCTCTTTGGGGTGAAACATGAAAGTCCCCAGACACTGTGATTGTAGTAAACACACAGAAATGCTGGAGGAACACAGCCGGTCTTTCAGCGTCCATGCGTAAAGATAGGCTACTGACGTTTTCAGGCCTGAGCCCTTCTTCATGGTAAAAAGTAAAAAGCAGGCAGGTGTCTGCATTAAAAGGATGGGGAGAATGGCGGGGTGGGGGGGGGGTGGATTGTGGGGGATATGGACCCACAGACAAAAGATGATAATTGGACCTGAATCGGAAGATGGTGGGGGGGAAGGGAAAGGTGAGAATTGATCAACTGATTAGGGGAAGGGGTGCCTCTGTGAATGGAGACCGAGGGGGAGGGGAAGAGAGAGAGAGAGATAGGGTTAGAGCCAGAGAAATTGGGATAGAAGGTGGGTGGTGGGGCGAACGGAAGCCATGGAAGTCGATGTTAATTCCACCTGGTTGGAGGAGGCCCAGATGGAACATGAGGTGTTGTTCCTCCAATTTGCGTCTCTGGCAGGCACAAGACCACGGACGGGTGTGGGGTTGGGAGCAGTTGTTGCTTGTGTTACGAGTCCAGAGGACCTCAAAACCCAGCAGCAATAGATACATACCAATGCAAAGGGTTACTTATACAAAAGGTGCTTTTAATTATCTTTGAACATGAAAACAGAATCAAACTTTAACTTATCTCTATTGACTTACTTAACCTACTTAACCCCCCTCTAATTCTAAGCGCACGTGTGTGTAATGTGTATATAAGTGCAGAAAAGTTCTTCAGTTTACAGTCTAATCTCACTGGTTGCAGGCAATTCTTCTACTGTGCACAGAAGTTAGCATTAATAAAGTTCACCAGGCTTTGGTGCTTAACAGGTAAATGGTTACCACTCAGGAGGGTTCTTGATGGTTTTCAGAGAGAGAGAGTTTTCTCGTTCCAGGACAGCCACTCCAGTGTCTTACTGACAAAACTTGCCTCCTTTCAGGGTTCTCCAGATGATAACCTCGTTCTTTCAGTTCACCACAGAGTTCCTTTCTGTTTCTCCTATTCCAAGGGAAACACTGGACAGCCAGTCCTCTCCTTTGACCAGGCCATCTTCCAAAGCTTGCCAGCTTGTCTGTGTCCCTCCTCTCTCTCACTCCCTCACACTCTAAGAGCAAAGCTGTTCTGCCCCTGCCTCCAAAGATCACCTGCTCTTCCAGACAGCAAAATGTTTTTCAGACAACTGCTGCTTTATGTTGCTATGTTGTTGCCTTTTGCAAATAACAGTCCATCATGAGTCTGTGAGCACTCTGCAAAACTCCTGCAAAAATTCTGTTTAAAGTGTCTGTGTGTAGCCTGCTCTAACAAACCTTTCCCAATTTATCACCCAAACACTTCTATATACTCTGTTACACATGACCTGTACAACATTTCTAATGTAGAATATAGAATGGTGCAGCACAGGAACAGGCCCTTCGGCCCACATGTCTGTGCTGAACAGAATGTCCAAGTTCAACTGAAACCCCTGCCGCTGGCCCTCTTCCTGTTTCTTTTGGCATGAGTGTGAGTGGTCGCCGCTCATGCTTTGCCCATTAGCATGACCTTTGCTTGCAGCAGAGCCGTACTCGTGGAGAGACCACCAACATTGATGACTGGTTGTGCCCAAGGCACGTGATCCATTTCCTAGTTTCTGCTCTGGCTTGGTCTTGTGGAGGAAGATAGTGTGGGCTGATTGGTCAGTGGCTTTTATAGTCGTCAAGGTTATTGCCATCTGATTGTACAAGTACAACCCAAAGAAACAGCATTCTCCGGCCCTTGGTGCAAAACACGCAGACACACAACCGGACTCACATACGGACAAGCAATACACAAGTTTCCTGCTCCAAATTTTGAGTCACACATATTATGACGTCGACAGGCTATGGGGATCTTTGACAACTTGCTGACGTTCCTTTGCCCAGAGTAATACCAGCTAGTTTTCCCCTTCTTAACTTCACTGCAACATTGTTGCTTTCAGATTCTTGTGTGTGCGCGTCAGCTAAACATATTTTTTAGATTTAATTTTAATTTAGACACACAGCACAGTAACAGGCCCTTCTGGCCCAGGAGCCCGCGGCACCCATGTAATTAATTAACCTTCTAGGTGGAAAAGAAACCAGAGAACCTGGATGAAGCCCACGTGGACACAAGGAGAACAGACAAACGTCTTACAGGCAGTGCCGGATTCGAACCAAGGTCACCGGTGCTGTAACAGCATTACTCTAACTGCTGTGCTAATTACATCATCCTTACGGTCTCAACTGAGATTCCCCCAAAAGGAAATAGAGGGTTCCTCTGGCTTCCCAGGCAGAAGCTATCCACACATCCAATACCCAAGCATCTTGAAGAGAGGTGGGACATAATCCTTCTGGCTTCCTATGTGATGAGCTCTGGCCTCCTCAAGTTGGTTCTGCCATTGATTAGATCATGGGAGTTCGTCTATTTTCAACTTCATTTTCTTGCCAGAGCCACGATATATGTGGGCAGCACAGTTAGTGTAAGGGTTAGCAGCATGTTATCACAGAGCCAGCGACCTGAGTTGAAATCTGCCCGTCTGTACGTTTTCCCTGTGTCCACCTGAGTTGGGTGCACCGATTTCCTCCCCCGCTCCAAGGACGCACAGACAGGAGGTTAACGGGTCATTGGTTGTACTTGGGCAGTGCAGGATGTGGGCGCATGGGCCGGAAGGGCCTGATACCATGCTGCATCTCTAAATTATAAATAAAAATCATAATAATTTCTTTATAAACCTTTTCTATAGTGTATTGATTTGTGTATCAGAGAACTTATGTATCACTGATATTACAAGGAATTACATAGTTTCATGTTAGTACAAAGAGGAACCAGAAAATTAGCATTTGCACAAAAGCCATGGTTGTCATGTCAACCTGCAATAACTGATGACATCAACCGTACCACAGATAATTGTTCACAAGCCCATGAAGCCAATATTACTTGGCCGCTTGATGTGCCAGTCTTGTTTAGAGGGAAGGTTCTGGAGCATCTGGTGGCTGGCAGTCAATTGACAATTTGTTTTATACCCTAAAACTCAAATGCTTCTCTCCCATCGATGTATGAGGAACAGGACGTTGGAAGTGCCTAAGATGGATTCCCCTCAGTGTTGGCTGCTTTACAGCTCAACATTTATTTCACTTCCAATATCTTGGAGTCGTAGAGTCACACCATGTGGAAACAGGCCCTTCGGCCCATGCCATCCAAAGTTTCCCACCCACACTAGTTCCACCTGCCTACGTTTGGCCCATCTCCCTCTAAACCCATCCAATCTATGTGTCCGACCAATTTTTTTTAAACATTGCAATAGTTCCTGTCTCAACCACCTCCTCTGGCAGCCCGTTCCACACACCCTCCGCCCTCTGTGTAAAAAAATATACCACTCAGGTTCTTGTTAAATCTCTCCCCATTCCCCTTAAACCCATGCTCTTTGGTTACCGATTCCCCTGCTCTGGGCAAAAGACTCTGCGTTTACCCGATCTACTCCACTTATGATTTTGTCGACCTCTGCATGATCATGCCTTATCCTTCTGCACGCCGTGGAATAAAGGCCCAGCCTGCTCAACCTCTCCCTGTAGCTCAGACCCCCATCTCGGAAACATCCTCAAACATCTTAAAAGCCCTTTCTGATAGGACAGAAGTCCAAATGTGAAGGTGGAGAACCTCTGCCAAAATACATAACCATGTACCTCTCTGAATGTGCAGAGGCCGACTCCAAGCCGTATAATCCAACCCTCTAGGTGAGGGATATCGGCGGAGTGCTGTGTTCACCGATCAATCTGAATGTGCAGCCTCGCTGAGTGGCTGTTTAGGGCGGGCTGATGATGCTGTCAGCCCACAACCCACCTCCCCACTCATCCCTCTCCCTCCAATTCAGAGGGAGCCCTCGAGGCATCGGGAGCTGTCAGCGGAGGTTGGCGGGACAGTTGGGGCAGTGGGGGCTGGCGGGGCAGCGAGGACTGTCAGGGCAGTGGGGGCTGGCGGGGCAGCGAGGACTGTCAGGGCAGTGGGGACTGTCGAGGAAACAGGAGCTGCCAGTGGGGGCCGGCGGGAGCTGTCAGCAGGGGCTGGCAGGGCAGCGGGGACCGTTGGGGCAGCCAGGCCATTGGGGTAGTGGGAGCTGACGGGCAACTGGATCTGTCAGGGAGCGGCCGGTGCAGGCTGGGACAGCAACACCGGGCCACTTCGGCCTTCTAAGGCTCTCTAAGGCTCAAAATGCGGCAGAGCAATGGCTGTCTTCCCTACCTATAATCCCCCAGGCAGCTGGAACTGTTCTGGGAACCACAGAGCATATTTTTATGACAGGTGGCACTAAGACACCCGTAGCCCCACCTCCATCGGATCCGGAGGGCGCTATGAGACATTTCTGAATATGAATGGGATTAGCCTTTTAGATCTGCTGTCTGAAAGATAAGTTCTTAGTTTTCCATCTGCTCCTGTAGCCGGCCTCAAGGCAAAGGTCTGACATGAAATGGCATTTAGTGTTTCTAAAATCCATCAAAAATTTGAATCTTTTTAGTTGGATGGGGAGGATATTGAATGTTGCAGCATCGACCTGCATGAGAAGTGACGCATCTACTCACTTTGAAATAATTTCACGCCCTTGCATGGTTCTATCACGCGAGAATTAATCAGCACCTTGCCTACAAGGCTGCTCTTCTATAGCACCGTGCCCCTCAGTGCACTGCAGAGCACAGTATGCATCGGCTGTGATGTAGGGGAACACAGCAGGGCTCTTGCATAATAGAAGATTCCACAAGTAGCAATGTCCGTTTCTTTAGTGATGTCACTAAGGAGAAAGTATTGGTCAACTGACAAGATATCCTCCTCATTTAGTGTGATAAGATCTTTCGCATAGCCAGGAATGAAGCTGGTTTGGAGTTTCAAGTCAAGTTTATTGTCATCTGATTGTATAAGTACAACCTGACGAAACAGTGTTTTCCGGTCCTCGGTGCAAAACATGCAGACACACAACCAGACATAACTCACTTACAGACAAACAATACATAACCAGGACGTATTCAAAAATTACAAATAAATAAATTTTGTTTTGTGAATATGAGAGTCTCGGAGGGTGAGTGTGAGCGGTTCCCTTGATCGTTCAGCATTCTCACTGCCCGTAGGAAGAAGCTGTTCCTCAGCCTGATCCTCCTGGAACTCTTCCCCGACAGGAGCAGCCGAAGATGCTGTGTCCTCAATGATTTTGCGCGCCCTCTTCAGGGCAGCACCATACTGCAAACATTCATGTTATAACCAACTCATGACATTGTTATATAAAATAATAACAATATTAGTGCATGAAAAGTGAGGCAGTGTCTTTGATTATTCAAGAATCTGATGGCAGTTGGGAAGAAGCTGTCCTTGTGCCGCTGAGTGCTTTTCTTTAGGTCCTGTACCTTTTCCCTGATGGTAGCAGAGTGAAGAGGGCATGGCCTGGGTGTTGGGGGTCTTTGAGGATAGAGGCTACTTTTTTAAGACACTGCCTCATGTAGATGTCCTCGATGAAGTGAAGGCTGGCGATGTCTGGAGTTTATTCTTGTCCTGAGAGTTGGCGCCTCCATACCGGATGGACAGTGATGCAACCAGCCAGAATGCTCTCCACTGTACACTTGTAGAAGTTTACGAGAGTCTTCACTAGGTATAGCCGCTGGCAAGCCTTTGTGATTGCATCAACATGGAGGCTTCAGGACAGATCTTCAGAGATGTTGACACCCTGGAACTTGAAGTTCTTGACCCTTTCCATGACTGAGCCCTTGATGAGGACTGGGTTGTGTTCCCCTGATTTCCTCCTGAAGTCCAAAATCATCTCCTTGGTTTTGCTGACGTTGAGTACAAGGCTGTTGTTGTTACACCTCTCAATAATTTGATCTGTCTCCCTCCTGTCCACATCCTCAGTGCTGTTTGTGATTCTGCCAACAACTGTGATGTCTTCAGCAAACTTGTACATGGCTTTCGAATTGTGCCAGGCCACACAGTCATGGGTGTAAACGCATGAGGGTGGCAAGAATTGGAACCCCTTTGAATCAGAGACAAGAAGCTCTGATTAAACATTGTTCTTAACATGGAATTAAGTTTCTATAGTGAACTGTGTGAAGCGGCCAAGATCCATCGTAGTTAACCCAGTAATCAGAACCTTTAGTGAGTTAAGTTGCTTTCAACGTGAGCTTGGTCCTGCTGGCAATTTGCTTCAAGTAGATGTAACAGTGTGGATGAACGGAGAGATATTAGGGTCTAAGTCCATAGATCCCTCAAGGTTACCGTGCAGGTGGGTAGGGTGGTTAAGAAGACATTTGGCCTGCTGGCCTTCATTAGTCAGGGGATTGAGTTCAAGAGCTGCAAGGTAATTTTGCCTGGTTAGGCTGCATTGGAGTTTTGCATTCTGTTTTGCTTGCCTTAATATAGGAAGAATGTGGATTAAGTCCACTTAACAGGTGACCTATCCTGGCCGTTCAACATCTCATTTGTCAGGAAGGCACAACAATGATTGCACTTCCTTGGAAGGCTGAGGCAGGCAAGGCTGCCAGCCACCATTATGTCAACTTTCTATAGGAGCTCCATCGAGAGGGTCCTGGCCGGCTGAATCACCGTGTGGTATGTATGGTTGCTGTAGAGAATTGGATTGAAGGTCAAGGCACATCAGGACTACAAAGCAGCAGAGAGGATTCCCCCACTCCGCCCTCTCCCCATCGATGGGATTTACCTGGATCATTGTTTAAAGAGGGCTCGTGAAATCAGGGAGGACCCATACCTCCCATACTCAGCATCTTCCAGCTACTCCTGTCAGGAAAGAGATATTTTCACCCCAGGAATTAATGGCCAATCGGGATGAAAATCGGCCCAATGCCAGCGTGAAATGACATCATCTCATGCCGGGGATTGACGGCCTCGACCCCTAGTACAATCCCCGGCATTTGCAGATGCCAGCATTGCAATCAGGCAAGTGTAGAATGGACAATTGCATTCTAGGACAGAAATGACCAAAGTTTTTACGTGAGTGGAGGATTGCGAAGGAAGAAAATATTAAAATGAAGATAGAAACTTTGCCGTGGGTAAATCACAGTGGGAGAGAGAGAAAGAGAGAGAAGGGAAAGTGCTTGCAATAAATAGCAATAGATGACAATTTTTAAACAACGTGGGAAAGTTGGTAACTCTGTCGCGCATAATTTATAAAGACCATAGGAACAAGCAATGGCAGACCTGACTTCCTGGAATGCCATGTGGCAGAGAAACCCCCCCAGGAGTGCTCTGTGCATGCAGCCATGCATACAGCCCTTTCTCTGCCACATGGCATTCTGGGATGGCAGGTCCACCATTTCTTTTCCCATGGTCTTCCTCAATTGTGTGTGATAGTGCTACCAACTTTCCCACGCTGTTTAAAAATTGTCCACTATTTTGCTCTTTATTGCAAGCACTTTCCCTCGGTCCCTTATAAAGGTTTATATAGGTCGACACAACAACAACAGGGGTTGAAGGGCTCAAACTGTGCTGCACATAAAGTTTAATTATGTAATAATTAGGCATGATTACTTTCGTTCAAATATAGGATCAGGACTTAGGGCAGGTCCACCATCGCTCGATGCATCATAATGTCACCGGTAGAAGGTAGAACAGTCCTAACCCAGGAGGTGGCTCCTTTCAGTGTCACAGATAAGAGTGGTCAAGTATCAACAGCAAAAACACCACTCCTATCCTGGGACGCTGAATGGCCGATTTAGTGGGATGCAAGTGTAAAAGGGGCTACAGGAGTATCAGAGCCAAAACCACCAGGCTGAGGAACCGCTTCTTTCCACAGGCAGTGAGAATGCCCAATGACTGATGAATTACTCATATAATCCCCCAAGACTCCCCTATTTAATTATTAATAATATTTATTTTAAATCTATCTACACATGTACTGTACTTGTCTGTGTGTGTGCATGCCTGTACATGTGTTTGCACTATTTTTGTACTGTGGACTGGAGTACGCTGTTTCATCAGGTTGTACTGGTACAATCAGGTAATAAATGAACTGAAGCTTTGGGGAAGATGCAGACGAGATTTACCAGGATGCTGCCCAGATTATAAAGAAAGGGCTCAGGCTTTTCTCTTTGGAGCAAGAGAGGATGAGACATTATAGAGAGGGTGGACAGCCAACACCTTTTTCCATTCTTCCGTGTTTTTACTCTACTACTCTATGTTCTAAACATTATATTTGTTAAGGGTCTCAGACATTGGCAGCACGGATGGCATAGCGGTTAGTGCAACACCTTTACAGTGCCAGCGATCGGGACCAGGATTCGAATCCTGCACTATCTGTATGGATTTTGTTCGTTCTCCCGGTGTCTGCATGGGTTATCCCTGGGGGCTCCGGTTTCCACCCACCCTTCAAAATGCACCAGGGGTTGTAGGCTAATGGGGTGCAAAGTGCGGGCTCACAGGCCGAAATGGCCTGTTACTGCACTATATGTCTAAATCTAAATCTAAAATTCACAGTGTACCAGGAACTGGAACAAACTGGATGTGTCTAATACATACCAATATATGTGATGGGGACTATACGGGTCCCCCCACCCAGACTGCTTCTCCCTGTGTGCCCTGCTCTGCTACATTGGGTTCCCGGTATTCAGATCATTTTGCTGGAGGCCCAGATACAATCTAATAATAGTCCTGCTTCTAATCAGTTCTCCCAATAAAGATAAACAGCTCTTGATTGCAAGAGGTTTTTTACTCATGATGTAATGGCACAATGCATTTTCAAGTTGTGAACAGTTTAGTGCTTAACTGGTTTTGAATGTATTCCATCAATGTTTCAAATGGGAACCTAAATCACCCACTTCATCTGCACATTAACCTTGACCGATTGTCCAACGTGGGGGAGGAATGTGCTTCAAGGCCCTTTGATCACCTGGCAAGACTAGAAAACATGAAGAGCTGCTCCCTGCTCTTTGCAATCCTTTCAATAAGTGCACGGACTGCTGGAATCCATTTCATGCAATTTGTCAGACATGTGGCGAGTGCCTGGGGAAGATCATTGATTGGGGTTCTCTTCCTCTGTGGCTGTCTGGGGCCGCACTCCAGACCCATACTACAAGCAGTCCCCTCGATTGACATCTCTCATGGCACCGAACGAAATGCAAGAGCCTCAAAGTGATTGAAATGATAGCCAACATTTCTTAACCTCTCGTTTACTTAATGTGACAGGGTTACTCTTGTCACGTGGCCCTCCTCTTCCCCATTTGAAGGCGACCGGTCACAGTGTTAATGCTCCTCAAAAGGCCGCAGAGACAGAAAATTATTGATGGGTTTCGCAGATCAGTGCTTGAGCAGCAGCAGCTTTTGTGTAACATTCCCCTGGCTTTGAAGCTGCTGTTCCACCAAACTGTACCACATACTGTTAAGAAGCTGCAAGCTGCTAGAACTAGCTGCGCACTGTGCCTGCTACACCCAGACACAGCTGGTGCCCACATCACTCCCTGCCTGACGCCTCTGTGAGGCACGTCAAGCCAATGACACATAAATGCAGAGACTCTTGCCAGTAGGAGAGCAGAGATTAGCTCCTCTTTTATTTAAGTGCTAATCTGCAATTAAGTAATAGATTTGCATCACTCTCTTAACAATTCACATGAAGCAAAAGTACTGATGCTTTTGGTTTCAAGTGTGGATTAGATCTTTACCTAAATGTGTTCTGCAGGGAGACAAACAGTTTGCACATTTTAAAGTCAACGAGAACAATATATACAGTGGATTATTTTGTTTGCATCTTCCCCACCAACTTGCGCTGTATCCTGAACTGAAAACATACCCTTGGTGAAGGGCATCTTTATCTTTGCTCAGACCTTTCTTTTTCTTTTTTTGGCTTGGCTTCACGGACGAAGACTTATGGAAGGGTATGTCCACGTCTGCTGCAGGCTCGTTGGTGACTGACAAGTCCGATGCGGGACAGGCAGGCACGGTTGCAGTGGTTGCAAGGGAAAATTGGTTGGTTGGGGGTCAGACCTTAATGATGTTCAAAAACTGAAATGTTTGTTATGTATTTTTATCTTTTCTACCTAAAGCGTGGCCTGCTGAATTGTGTTTTTACTTCAACCTTGGCGTGTTCGTGTTCTACTGGGCAGCTTACAAGGCTCCTTTGTTAGAGAACGAAGGAAGCTCATCAACAACGTTCACAGGCGCACCATCGAGGGCAAACTCGATGGGCGCACCTCCGCGCGGGACGGGAGCTGCTCCGCTCAAGATGGGAAGAAATGACAGAAGGTGGCAAATGCAGCTCAGAACATCATGCAGACTTCCCTCCCTTCCACGGATTCCATCAACCGCTGCCTTGGAAAGGTAGTCAACGTAATGAAGGACTCGCCAGTCATAGCCCGTTCTCCCCGTGTCTGAGTGGGTTTTCCTCGGGAGCTCCGGTTTCCTTCCACCAACAAAAATGTACTAGGGGTTGTAGGTCAATTAGGGGTGAATTGGGCAGCTCGGGCTCGTGGGCTGTAACTGTGCTGTATGTCTAAATTTAAATTTAAGATTCAGGGAAGTCGATGAAGAGGAACTACTTTTTCCCAGAGGGGGTGATGAATCTGTGGAATTTGCTGCCCATTGAGCCAGTAAATACATTTAAGACATGTTTTCACATAGTAGGAGAATTAAGGGACATGGGGAAAAGCTAAGTAGGTGACGCCTCAGATCACCCTTGACAGAGAAGGCTTGACGGACTACTCTTGTTCTTGTTTCTTATGTTTATTACCCGGATTGGGTAGAGGGCTAAATGGAGCAAGGTAAAACAGGGACAAGATCCAGCTGTTCCTGACGTCCCACCAAGCTCACGGAATCCCATGAACCAGGGGAACCTGTGAGTGGCATTGCCTTGTTTCTTTATCCAGCCAAAAGTATAAAAGGGTTCATTGCTGTTAGGCATCTCGGGATGAATCTGAAGGGAGTTAAATAGTTGCTGGTATGATCCTTTACCTTTTTATCTCTGTTCTGATTTGAAGACATCCCACACCAGGCAAAAAAACAACAATTTGACATAATGCTGTTAATATAGCACAAGGTAACTTAAACGGAATCTGGTCCCACACAACATGGACCTCCCTGAGGAAGTGACTTCTCTGCCACCTTTCAATAAGGCTGAAGCATTTATTTATAACACACCATGTAATTCCTCAATTTCCATCTGGATGCACCGCAACTGAGGGTGCTTCCCAATGGAGGTCTCCTTATGAGTGAGTTCTCCCGTTACATTAGAGACCTGAGGTGGAAAGTGTTGGTCCAAGCTACGGCGTGAAATAGTCGGTTTATAGATTCCCCGACTGCCTGTCATTTCTGCGGCCAAGAGCAAATGGTGCATCCTGTATATATGGAGTGCAAGAGGTTGCAGCCTTTATCTGAAAGGGATAGTCCTCAAGTTCTGGCTGCATTTCAGTCCCATGGTCCTGATCTTCAGACATCTGGTGAAGGGGGGGGGGGGTGGTGGGTGGTGGTCATGGATCGCTCGGGGGACCTCCATCAATTTGCTCCTGGGCCCGACCATTCATGGTCCAGGCAGCAGACAGTCGAGGTGTCATCCTGGGCTGACCCCTGCCACCTTCCAGGGTTACCTCTATTGCCCGCATGTCCCTGGAGAATGGTGTCCACAGGTACAATGGAGCTATCTGGGACTGGTGGGCACCACAGGGGCTCGAATGTGTTCTGGATGGTGATAACCGTGTTACAATTTGTACATGTAAATTATGTGGAACTGAAGTACTGTAATATTACATCAATATGACTTTTTTTGGTAATTACTGAATAAAATTGCTTTGTTAACGGGGGAAAAAGATTTATTGTCAGAGTATATACATGACATCACATACAACCCTGAGATTCTTTTGCCTGCAGGCCAGACAGAAATACCATCTATTGGCTATACAAAAATTAAACTGTACACAACCTACACATGTAAGCAAATAAATAAATGTAAACAACTGACTGCGCAATACAGAGGAGAGAAAAAAACCCAATAAAATACAAAAGTGAGAGTACTTAAACAAGCCCCTAATTGAGTTTGTCATTGAGGAGACTGATAGTGGAGGGGTAGGAGTTGTTCCTGAACCTGGTGGTGTAAAAAGAAATGACATGTAAGCAAGTCGACTATTTCAACCCAAATGCTCACAGGTATTTTTCACTGTTACCATCCGGACAGAACTGTGAATCGATTCACTGCTGGACCCACCCAATGGTTCTCAACCTTTTTTTTTCTCACTCACACCCCCCCATAAATAATCCCTTACAATAGAGTCCTGTAGCTAAGTTTGCGGATGATACTAAATTGAGTGGAAAAGCAAATTGTACAGAGGATGTAGAGAGGCTGCAGAAGGATATAGTTAAGCTAGGTGAGTGGACAAAGGTCTGGCAGTTGGAGAACAACGTTAGTAAATGTGAGGTCATCCACTTTGGTAGGAAAAATACAAGAACAGATTATCACTTAAATGGTGAAAGATTGCAGCATGGTATAGTGCAGAAGGACTTGTGAGGGTTTGTGCATAAATCGCAAAAAGTTGGGTTGCAGGTACAATAGGTTACTAAGAAGGCAAATGTTGGCCATCGCTTGAGGAATTGAACTCAGGAGCAGGGAGGTCATGCTGCAACTGTACAAGGTACTGGCAAGGTCGCACCTGAAATACTGTGTGCAGTTCTGGTCTCCATACTTGAAGAAGGATAGACTGGCCTTGGAGGCATTCCAGAGGAGGTTCACCAGGTTGATCTCGGAGGTGAGGGGGTTGACCTACGAGGAAACATTAAATCGCCTGGGATTATACTCACTCAGAATTCAAGAATGAGAGGAAATCTTATAGAAAGATATAAAATTATGAAAGGGATAGATAAAATAGGGGCAGGAAAATTGTTTTCACTGGCCAGAACTAGGAGACAGAGCCTCAAGATTCAGGGGAGTAGATTTAAGACAGAGATAACGAAAATGTATTTTCTCCAGAGATAGTGAATCTGTGGAATTCTGTGCTCAGGGAAACAGTCCAATTAGATAGATTTTTACATAAAAAGAGGAATTAAGGAACATAGGGAAAAGGCAGGAAGGTGGAGTTGAATCAATGATCAGATCAGCCATGATCATTGAATAGTGGAGCAGGCTCAATGGGCCGAATGGTCTACTCCTTTTCCTATTTCTTATGCTCCTATCACATTGCACAGTGTGTTATACAGTACAACAGATGGCATGTGGTTCATAAGGGATTATTTAAGGTGGTATATGAGTGGAATAAAAAGGATGAGAACCACTTTTGCCAAAATTGTCCCCCCCGCTCTCCAATCACGGTTCAGCATTGGTGTTTGCATCTCGGTAAATCTCCCAGTTCAGCATCAGAAGATGAAAATGCCAGAGGAAATAGCATTGACAGAGACATTAAGTACCTCAAACCACCCTGTTTAGCTGCAGAATAAAAAGGAGTTTAAATAATTGTGCTCATTCCGTCTTGTTCAGTTTTCAAAATCAGTTTATTGATTTCAATATGTTTCTTGGTATGCCTTGAAAAATGCTCATTGTCTAATCAAGAAATGATGGTCATTTTCTATCCTCTACCAGTGCTTGAGGGCAGTCATTGAGATTCAGGTGCATCTGAGCGCCTGCATAAACTTTGCATGGATCAGATGTTAAAGACCTGCGTTTAGAGATCTAATGCTGCAAATGGGAAACAGTTCAATGCTGACGAATAACCATGTGTGCTGTGCGAGTGCAGTTCTGTCATCACCTGCATGTCCCGAATCAGCAGACATCTGTTTCCTATTTCACTCGACGCAAGGTGCAAGTGTTTTCCACTTGAGGGTCCTTGCAACATATGCAGCTTTGTCAAATTCGTTTTATGCAGACTTTTGTAAACAGACATTTTCAGTGGGGATTCCAATATTGAAATTGAACACTCTTATATTGTCAAAACTGTTTTCCTGAAACTGAATCCATTTAGACACATTTCACTACTGGTATGTACACCTTGTGAACGGTCCCATCAGTTAACTTTGAGAGAGTTTGTTGTTGCCTGTGAGCTCCTCACCCTAAGACATCACTCAAGCTTGAGCAACTCAGCAGAAGTTCACTCCCAATCATCTGGATGGGGTGTTTGCTCAAACATATCTTTGTTTTCCCATTCATTCTATCTTTTTATTCTTGATTTCTATCTGAATTGATGTGGTGTTTTTGGCAAAAAAAAGATGCATTTGGGTGACACTAATGTTGTCTCCCTGCTTCATCCTGAGGCTCTCTCCCTTCCCCACTGGCCTTTACTCTCGTCACCCACCTTGCTGCCCCTCTGATCTGCTTCACCACTCGCTTCCACTGCCTTCCTCCCTCTTCCCATTGGTAACGCTGTGTGCTATCTGACATGGACGAACAGCTGGAAGTTGGAACACTGGGAAGGCGGCCACCGCTGCCCTGTTGCAGAGTCTGAACCTATGCTCTTATCCTGCCCTTCTCCCGTTTCACGTTCAAACACTTAGCCACGTTGTTTGTTCCAATAAAAGCCAAAACACTTAGCTAGCCGGGCAGTATATGTGGAAAGAGTGCTCAAAAGCACTGGAGAAACTCAGCAGGTCACACAGTAAAATGCAATTAATGTTCCTGGCCCAAGCCCTTCTTCAGGAATATCAAAATCAAGCAGATGCCCAAATATGAAGGTAGGGGTAAGGTTAAAGGAGAGAAGGGGGAAGAGCGCAGGCTAACCTGGATACAGGTGGGAGGGTAGAAACTGAGAAGGAATGGGGCTAAGAAGGGTGGCTCTGTTAATAGAAGGAAGGAAAAGGGTGGGGATCTGGAGGAAAGAAGATGGAGGAATGAGTGAAAGAGTGAGACTAGGAAAGGGATTAACTATTGGAGAAGTTAATATTATGTCGTCCGATTGGAGACTGCCAAGGTGGAAACTAAGGTGGCAAGAGAAACCTTCACCAGAACCTCGATTCTAAAGGTTCACCATGTTTCTCTCTGCACAGAGTCTGGCTTCCCTCAAACTTGAGACTTTCTCCATTGGTCTGAAAGAACAATTCAGTGTTGTCAGAACCATTGGTTATCATTAGCCACTTTCAGGCAGCCTGAATACCCGACTTTAAAGCCGTCTATTCTACCCCAATGTGGCTGTTGGGAGGTAATGTGAAAGTGGAGAACCCAGCCAGGAGGAGCACTTACCCAACCCTCCACCTATAGGTATATTCTCCGGCTCGGAGAATCCCCCGTTCCACCTAAAAGCAGCAGTGGGACTACGGCCACAGCCCACAGGAGCCAGTGTTCACTCAGACGCTGCTCTCCTTCAGCCGGCACATTCAGGTGACAGAAAGACGTCTTCTCCGCGGCCACCTGAACGTCCCAGCTGCATTCCCCCAGCCGCGTCTGCCGACGCATTATCTGTGTCCAAGCACCTGAAAGCGGCTATAGTTGTTATTAAATTCCCCTGGCATTCAAAAGAGATAGACCCATGGATTTAGGAATAATAGAGGTGTGAGGGAAAGAAAGACCAGGTTGTTGTGAAATATGTTTACAGAGGTCAGCACAACATCGTGGGCCAAAGGGCCTGCCCTCTGCTGTAATGTTCTGTGTTCCATCACTGCCGCATTTGTATATTGTGCTCCTATTACATATTGCTACCCTCCAGAAGCAGAGTGAGGAGATAATATCTGGTGCTGAGGTTTCAATGATCTCCCAATTTCCCAGTCAATTTCCTTCATTGCTCAAGTATTCCAGGGTCAGGAGCTTTCAGGACCCCGTGCCTGGCTTGCAGGGATCACATTCCCTTCCAACCATGCATCACATTTGTGCATCGGCCCAAAATAAAGTAGCTGGCAGAGCAGAGAGAAACAGAAGTGGGGCTGGAGGAATCCCTGGCTGGGACCGTGCAATGGGCATCACCTCAGAACCTCACAGCTAATCCTGGCTCGCCACAGGAAGCTGGCAAGATGTGCAGCCGAAATCTCATTCGCAGATAAAGATTCTGTCAAAATTGTGGCAAATGAAGCAGGTCCCAAGAAAATCACTGGTTGCTTGCTTTAGGAAAGAGGCAAGGACACCGCCTCTTGGAGCAACTCCCCTCCTTCCAGACAGATGGAATTGCTTCTCCTCCGGCTTTTATTAATACAACTACTGTATATTTCAGTGTATAGGTTGAGTTGTGAAAACCCCTAACAAATGCTCTCAAAAAATGGGGCTCGACGTATACGCCAGATATACATTTGTCCTTAAATTTTCAAAATCACTTCTGCACTGATCCAGTGTATAAGTAAACCCTTTAAAAACAAAAAAAAGCCAACTGCAACAGATTTTCATTGATATTTTTATTGAAAACAACACCACATTTAGAACCCTTAAAAATCACTCTCGCAATCATCGTCTGAAGCAAAGATGGCAGCAACACATCCATACCCTCACTGTTTAAACAGTCATCGTATGGGTCCCAAACTGATTCTGATGAGATGGTTTCAGCTTCGCCGTCAGTGACCCACAATAAATCATCTTCTGTGCCATCAATTGCACAAGAGATACCGCACTTTTTAAATGATTTTTATCCCAGACCAGCAAACTCCGATCTTTGCACAAACCACCTGGCCACCTGTTCCACGCATTGTCTATCCATAGTTTTACACCATTTTCATCCATCCATCCTTTTTCATGAAAATGTACAAAAATACCTGCAGGGAATTTCATTTTTGGTTAATTTTGCACTTGAAGATTACCACGGGTCTTAATTTTGTCCCGTTGGCCATGCACGATAACATCATGGTAAACCTGGTCCTTTCATGGCCTGAACTTCTGGTTTGCACAGTTTTCACACCTTTCTGTTCCACTGTTCTATTGCCTATCATGTCGAAATTCACTTGGGTTTCGTCCATGTTTCCGATATTTGACGATGCAAACTGTTCTATATAATAAACTGGTGAAAACTTACAACTTTATGATCAAGATCTTTTGGTAGTTTTTGTGCAATTTTTATTTTTTGGCATAATACCAGATTTTTCCTGTTCATGAAATGATTGCACCAGCCAACTGTAGCCTCCAAATCATCACTGAGGATTGAGTGCGACTTGGCCCACTGCAGGGTAAATGTTCTTGTTATTTTGGGTGACCATATAGCAATCTTGCCTCTGTTCACGTACCCATTCCACAATGAGATTTTTCATCTCTGGCCAACGAGTGATTCCTTTTCTCAAAGAACATTGCCTTTTTGGTATTTTTCTTAGAGTCTCTACTTTCTTCCTCCAATCTCTCACCAACTTCTCACACACATCAAATTTTCTTGCAGCACCGTAGTCGTTGGTTTTCTTGGCCATTTCTATCACTTTCACCTGAAAGCTCGCTTCATGTTTTCAACGTGTGCTGCGTTGTGTCGATGGGCTCTCCATGCCAATGACCAGCAGATAAATCCACAAGATCTATGGGGGTCGACGTATACGCCGGTCAATGGCTCATCTCAGGCAACATGAGCTTTGGGGGTCGACCTATAGGCTGGATATACCATAAAACCCTTAAATTGAAGCTGAAGAATGGAGTCGACTAAAACAGGGCCTGTACTGTTTCTAATGTTCTATGTGCTCTCTATTCAGGTGCTTTAAACTTAGGACAGGGTTACAGTATGTTCCGCAAACCCATCATAAGTCGCAAAAAGATACCGCATCTACCTTAAACATTCTGCACTGTACAAACCATCGCTGCAGAGAATGTGAGTGTGGTTAAAATAGCACCACTAGAGAGTAGCACACCATTTATTGCAAGCGCGGGAACAGATCGGAATTTGAAATTGATTCGAAAGATCGTAACTTCGAAACATCGTAAGTTGGACCATTTTAATTAGGTGGGCACCTGCATTGGGATTGTGTGAAAAAGCTTTATTTTGCATGCTATCCAGGTAAACCAACCCATACTTAAGTAGAGCAAGTAGTGCAACAATAAAACAAAAGTGGAGATGTAATGTTAAAACACAGCAAATGCAGCAACAAGGTTGGGGTTGTGAAGTCAAAGATTATCTTTGATAGGAGCAGAGAAAGAATAGCTGGAGGAACTCAGCAGGTCAGGCAGCATCCGTGGGGAAAAACGGTCGTTCAGTCAATGTTTTGGATCTGAAGCCTTTACCAAGACTAAGACAGAATAATTGAAATTGGGAAATAAGTTGGGGGAGGGGCCCAGAGGTGATAGAGTGCAGGACAGAAGGTGTGAGAGGAGGAGAGAGGCAGGTAGAAGGAGAGATCATAAGGAAGGGTCGGGAAGAGAGAGAGTGAAAGAAACTCCAAGAAGAGAAAAGAAGTGAATCAGAAGGGGTGGGGGTTACCTAGAATTAGGAAGCTCAGTGTTCATGCCGTTAGGTTTGAGGCTGTCCAGGAGGAGCATGAAGAGTTGGCTCCTAAAGTTTACATTGAGCATCACCCTGAGGACAGGAATGGTTGGCTACAGGAGGCTCAACCACACCTAGACTGTAGGGGTTCAATGAAGCAGTCACCCAATCTGCGTGTGGTCTCTTTGACACCTGGGAAGTGAATTCTGGTAAGTGGACAACTCCCTCCCCAGCCCCCTACAGAACAACAGTCAATGAGGGGGAATGGGATATATTTCTCCCTGATGCACTGTGGCAGCCTCCCCCACCCCAGCATCACCCCTACACCTGCACGATCCTTGCTCCCATCAGACCCTGCTGATTGGGTGAGAATTGAACCTGGAATGTGCTCATGATGTATGAGGAAGAACCGGGCAGAATAGGACCATCCCCATTGGAGGTGTGGGGGAACTGGACTTCACTGTTGTTCTGTGAATCTAATCTGCAGACCTCCTTTAAATGTGTGAGAGCTCCTTGATAATTTGCAAAATCTCAGGATCATTGCCAGATTCCAGTGACGGAAATCTTGCAGCCATCCTGTGCATATCATCAGAATCAGAATTTCTTTTAATCATGAACACGTGTCATGAGATTCGTCGTCTTGTGGCAGGATTACAAGTGCAAAAATTGCTATAAATTACATTTAAAAAAAATAAAAATATTAGTGCAAAATAAGAGCAGAAGTGGTTCATTGTCCATTCAGAAATCTGATGGCAGAGGGGAAGAAGCCGTTTTTGAAGAGGGTGCCTGGGTAGAGGGGGTCCTTGAGGATAGAGGCTGCTTTCCTGAGACACCACCTCTTGTAGATGGCCTCGGTGGAGTGAAGTCTGATACCCATGATGTTGCAGGTTGAGTTAACAGCTCTCAGGATTATTTTCCTGTCCTGTGCCTTGGCCCAACTCCATACCAGACAGTGATGCAACTAGTCAGAATGCTTGAAACGTTGGTTCTGTATCTTTCTCTTCGCCATGTAAAGTACACCATTTGACCTGCTGAGTTGCTCCAGCGTTGTGTTTTTACAGAATGCTCACCACAGTACACCTGTAGAAATTTGCAAGAGTCTTTGGTGACATAACACATCTCATCAAACTTCTCATGACGTACAGCTGCTGGCGAGCCTTCTTCGTGATTGCACCGACATGGAGGCCCCAGGACATCCTCAGAGATGGTGACACCCAGGAATTTGAAGTTCTTTACTGCAACATCCAACCTCTTGCCAAGGTACCCAATGGAATGGCACTGCTATACTTTCGACACAGTCCATTTCAGCTTGGATGGAAAATTAAGTAGCAAAGGATGATCTTGAATGCCTTGACACATTCCCCTGTTCTGTATCATTGATACTGCCTCTTCAATCATTGTTACTGCTTCTTCAGTTGTAACATTAGACTGCTCTCAGTCCACAGGAGGACACCTAGGGTCCTATAGCACAAAGGCATGGATGTTAAGCACTGTGCCATTGATCTTTGAAGCTGCCAGGAGACTGTGTGGGCTGAGGGCTGGGTTACACTGGTTCAGCACTGTGGTCATGTGTGTGCTGGGAGCTCTTATCACACAACCCTTCTACTGCCTTCAGGCCATTGGTCACACAACCTCATGGTAATGATTATGAGCTTATAGTTAAATACAGTGTGCAATGTATGTCCCCCAATTTTTACTTGCTACAGTATGCATTAAATTAAAAAAAGGAGATCATAAACAAGAAAAGAGTCACAGATGGGTTTGGATGTTCTCCCCATGTCTGTGTGGGTTTTCTCCAGGGGAATTCGGTTTCCTCCCACCATTTAGTGGGGTGTAATTGGGCGACGTGGGCTCATGGGCCAAAATGGCCTGTTACCGTGCTGTAAGTCTAAATTAAAAATTTTAAAAATTCTAAACATTGACCGTTACTGTAATGCAAGAAAAAAGTGACATCAGAATAGTGTGGAAAGAGCTTTTTTGGGATTTCAGAATAGTTTATGGTTAGGGGAGTAAGGGGGATTCAAAAAACTCAAAACACAATGTACTGGAGAAAGACAGCAAGTCAGACAGAGAACTGCAGAGAGCAAAGGTCAAGGTTCAGAAGCAACATATGATGAAGGGCTCAACCCCCAAATATCGGTTCTGTATCTTTACTCTATGCAGTTCCCTGTTTGACCTGCTGACTTTTACCAGGGTTGTGATTTTACTTTTACCATGGTGTCTGCAGACTTTCGTGTTTTACGATGAGAAAAATGTAGACAGGCACCTGAATAAAATGGTGGGGGTGGGGGGGGCAGCGATAGGGGCAGGGTTAAGGAGCACGGTCTCACAGGCAATAAGCGAGGGAGGGCACAGGAGCAAACAGCGGGAGGGGAGATGGCTTTGTGAATGGAGAACCATTATTGAGCCTAGAGATGCTGGTTTTCAGGCTTCTGTACCTTCTCCCTGAGTGAGAAGATGTTGTGACCAGGGTAATCGGCGTCCTTCATCATGTTGGCTTCCTGCTTGACACAGCTCCTCACACAGCTCTCTGCAATGGATGGAAGGTCGGAACCTGTGTTGGACCTGGCTATGCTTGGTACCCTTGGCATTCCTGGGCTTTCACATTCCCAAACCATGCTGTAATGCACCCAGTCATATACTGGACGTGCATCAGATGTTTCATCAAGCAGCCAGATATGCAGACAATGTAATAACTAAACTACGTCTCACAAAAGGATTGAAAGGCTCATGATGTTAGTTGCCCTTCTGAAGGCACCATAGACCAAGAGGATACCTTGAAGAAGGGCGCAGGCCCAAAACATTGGTTATATATCTTTACCTCCTATGGGGACCTGCTGAGTTCCTCCAGTATTTCTGTGTCATTACTTATGAGAGACCAAGAGAACAGTCAGCTCAGTGGTGACCCGAGACTCACCTGATCTGCTTAGGTAAGTCCAATTACCCCGAGGATCGTGGCTGTGCATTGGGCAAACTTTCCGAAGCAGGAGGCAGCTGGATTGATTGCGATAGCAGGTTTCCTCATGGGCCTGATCCCTGGTGTACCAGTGAATGTATCCCCAGAAGACTTTCTCCATTATAGCTTCAGTGCAGACAGCTTTTAACGACCCATTTAAAGAATAGTTTTCCTTTCCCCCGAAATTGAGCTGGAAATGCTCATTTTCCAATAAAACCTCTGCCCACCTTCATTCACCAAATGGCATCAAAACACATTGGCTAATTAGTGGGCTTCAGAACAATCTACCAAGCTCCACAAAGGCATCTGTATATAAGACAATTCAAGTGTGATCTAATTAAACCGATCCTGCAAAACAAAAGCACAAACAGATGGAATAACTGCTGCCTTGGTGCGCATTAAGAAACTTGGTCATCATAAACATTTACAAATGCTCCAAACCCGGAGATGGAGTTACAACCTTGTAATATATACATTATAACAGCTGTTTTTATTTATAATGTATATAACCTGTGTATCTTTAAAAAAAATGTAAACCTTGAATACCGGAAGTTGTTCAGCTTTCAGACTACATTCACCGTTTCTCACATAACATCTGCAAAAATGGGATTCTGCAAATTTAGAATATTTAACAATAATGGACCTCTTGTGGGTTTGTGTATGCTTGGCCTTCTCTAAGCCTTAATAACAGCCTCTCCTCCCACTTCCTGCATGGTTTCATGTTGTCTTCTCTTGGCAAAGGCTTTTATTTTTTCCCTCAACCCCATACTCAGTGGGGGATGGTTGTGCCCGGGGGTATATTTCGAAAACAGTCTTGGCCTCATCCACGACCCTCCCTCTGTCTCTTCATTACTCACAGGTAATGGCTGAGGGATCTGCTCCACCCCGACGGAAGATTTAGCAGGTATCTGGCTGTCTGACCCCATCAGCCCGAGCTGGTGGCCATCGCTTGTTTGGCCTCATCGAATTCAGCAGTTCAGCAGATGGCCAGAGGGAGGCAATGGAATCGGATACAATCACTGCATTTCAGAGAGATTTAGACAGACACCTAAATTAAGATATGCAGGATATGCTCCTAATGCAGTTGGGCAATGAGTGGACATTTCTGTGCTGTACAACTCGATGACCCTTTTATCTTGAAGGGCCTTCCTCACATCTTCATCTTACCCTTTATCAATACACTGACAGCTTTAACTGTACCCTCTCTGGACCAATGAGTAACATACTCTTCCCCTCTTTGGGTCAAGAGGTTTGCGACGTTTGCCTTATTTTGATTTCATGGTGGTTATTTTATGTTGGCAGCCCCTTGACAAGGGCGAATAGTTCTGTGAAGGAGGCATCTTTGACTCATTGAAGAAGTATCTCCCTCAAATTATTGGCCTTTGCCCATGTCCCCCAGAGACTTCTTCTTATGCAAGTCTGGCACTTTGGATCAGGACCCAAAATTCTGTTTATATACAATAGGCAACTGAAAGTGGGAGGATGACTGACCATTTGGGGATCATAAATTATGGGGCTAAGGTGCAGCTGGAGGCCAGATGTTCAGAGGCCCGCAAGGACACATCACGCAGTCTATGAAAGGTGAAATCTGGGAAGTTGCTGGGGCCATATTTCTCTGGTTTCTCTCCTTTTCCCACCATAAACCCATCGTCCACCAGGCCATCTCTGATTGCTAATGGCTCACCTTCCCTTCCCCTTGCCCCATGCAGAGCTCGCAGTAATAAGAGCCATTCCTCCAGTCCCACTCCTCCATATATAATGACCATCCATTGCCTCAGCTCTGGATCATTGCAAACTTCCACAGATCTGCCATGTTCTCACAAAGCATTGAAATGGCAGCGCGACAGTCAGAATCAGAATCAGGATGAGAATTTATTGTTCTGAACATGTCATGTTCAGCATCAAATAGTGAAAACATTGAAATAAATAAAAATAGTGCAAGAGAAGAAAAAGCCCAAAGTAAGTGTCCATGTTTCATTGTTCGTTCAGAAATCTGACGGCGGAGGGGAAGAAGCTGTCTTTGCACCGTTGAAGGTTCGATTTCTGACTCCTGCACCTCCTTCTCAATGGTAGCAGAGTGAACAGGGCAGGGCCTGGGTGGTGGGGGTCCTTGAGGATAGAGGCTACTTTTTTAAGGCACCTCCTCTTGCAGATGCCCCTGATGGTCGAATTAACAACTCCCTGTAGCCTTTTTTTCTGCCCTGTGCATTGGTACCTCCTTACCAGGCTGTCCACATTATCCTTCCTGCAAATTCCAACTTCTCTCTGTAACTTACAATTCTCTCTCCCTGCCTCTTCTCCTCAAAGGGGTCAGAGCACATAGAATATTCCAGCGCAGCACAGGCCCTTCAGCCCATGATGTTGTGCCGACCTACTCCACAACAACCTTTCACCCGTTACCCTCTATTTTTTCTTACATTCATGCGCCTATCTTAGAGTCCCCTGGTACAACCCCTGTTGTACCAGCCTCCACCTCCACCTCAACTCTGTGTAAAAAAAATCTCCCCTAAACTTTCCTCCACTTGCCTTAAACAGATGTTCTTTAGTATTTGCTGTTGTCATCCCAGGATAAAATGTGCTGGCTGTCCACTCTATCTATGTCCCTCTTTATCTTACATGCCCCTTATTAAATCACCTCTACCCTTTGTCACACCAAAGAGAAAAACCCCTGATAACCTTGCTTCATATGCCGTGTTCTCCAATCCAGGCAACGTCCTGGTAAATATTCTCTGTCCCCTCTTCATATCCTGGCCAGAAATGAATGCGATATTCCACGTCTGGTCTAACCAGGATTTTGTAAAGCCATCGCTTGGCTTCATCTCCTGGGGATCAGATTTTCCAGTGATACCTTCTCTCCCTGCTCTGATCTTGATGCCCGAGATGCTTCCCTGATGTTTTCCTGCAGCCATCCTTTTCCCTTGCTTCCGCATGGTGATGTTACCTTAAGATGTGGGGCCTGCTTCCACTTTACATCGAGAGCAACCAGCTCTGTGCCTTCAGCAGCTCCCCAACTTCATGACCCCTCTCTAATACAAGCCCTATAA
This sequence comes from Narcine bancroftii, assembly GCF_036971445.1. NCBI lineage: Eukaryota > Metazoa > Chordata > Chondrichthyes > Torpediniformes > Narcinidae > Narcine > Narcine bancroftii. The sequence continues at coordinate 45,773,082 of NC_091482.1, forward strand.
CTCGAACTCAGGACAGGCTAAAGCTCTCACCTCTTTATGATATTTAAGATTCAAGGATCCTTTTATTGTTGTGTAATAATCCAAAAAAATATTGCCCAGCGCCCCTAACAATAGGACAAAGAGAAGTGACAGAGAGGCCATTCAGAGTCATCGAGTGTCCATGGATTCACCTCCCGTACGCAGTCTCTGCAGCCGCACAGACTCCTGTTTGATCCATTTACGACCCAAGCTCCAGATCCAAACCTCTGACACGATCAATAAACCTTCAGCGCCTGAAGCCCTTCGGGAGCCATTCTTGCCCTCAGCGCTCTCTCGAATCCCAGCTCCAATACCCTGGTTCTCATGAACCAGTGTCCAGTGGCCCGCAGCCTATGTGAGTCCTTCAGCCTCTGAGCCCCTCACTGGTCCACTGCCGCGGTCACCTTCCCCATAGGGTTGACTCCTGCTTCTCCTTCTCACCGGGGTGGGGGGGGGGGGGGGGGGATGGTGGTGCTCTCACTATTTCTGGTGCCCTGCGGCGATCCACTGCACCCTCCCCACCCCTGGAATCTACAAACCCCACTCATGCTCCAAACTACTCTGTCCCCAATCAAAGGCAGAGGCTTTAACAATCTCGCTGCATTATTCAGGCTGAGAGTTGCTGCATCCTTGGTTTGTAATCACAACTACTTCTCTGCATCCACCCGACTGCTCTCCCACTCTCCATCCTGCTCAAGAGTGCATCCTGAAGTCCCACTCGCCCATTCTCCCGCTTTTATCTTAACCTGTTCCCCAATGCTGTACATTTAAATCCTTTCAACGCCTCCAAATTCCATAATTTTCTCAGCAGAATGATCTCTCCATTCAAAAATTCTCATCCTTTGATTGTGAGTTTTTATATACCGTATTTCTCCACATCTTTCACCTATGATCGAGAATGGTGAAAGATGACAGCGTGCTGTTGCGCAGTGCAGTACTTGGGAGAGCTTGTGCATGAAGAGGAAAAGGTTGGTTTGCAGGTGCCACAGGTAATCAAGAAGGCAAATGGAACGATGGCCGTCATTGCGGGAGGGATTGAATTTAGGAGAAGGGAGGCGATGCTGAGAGGCCACATCTGGAGGACTGCGTGCACCTCTGGTCTCCTTGCCTCAGGAAGCATTTACTGGCTTTGGAGGTGGTGCAGAGGGGATTCACCAGGTTGATTCCAGAGATGAGGGGGTTAGCTCAAGGGGAGAGATTGAGTCATCAGGGACTGGACTGAAATTCAGAAGAATGAGAAGGGATTTTTAGTAACATACAAAATTATGAAATAATTAGACAATTAGGCAGGAATTTTTTTTCCCACTGCTAGGTGAGATTAGAACTAGAGGTCACAGTCTCAAGATATGGGGGAGTAGATTTAGAGATGAGGAGGAACTGCTTCTCCCAGAGAGCGGTGAATCTGTGGAATTCTCTGCCTAAGGAAGCAGTGTAGGTTGCCTCACTAAATACACTTAAGACAGATTGAGGTAAGGTTTTGCACAGCAGGAGAATTAAGGGTCACTGGGAATGGGCATGTGGGTGGGGCTGAGTCAGCGGCCAGATCGACCACCATCTTATTGAATGGTGATGGAGGCTTGCAGGGCCAGATTTCATCTCTGTACCCCTCTACCTCCAATTAAGCTTCTGGAAACCACTTCTAATATCTTCTTTATTTCTTTATCTACTTTCTATTAATTTAGAGGGTAACGGGACCTTCTGGCCCATAAGTCCACGCTGCCTAAATACACCCATGTGACCAATTAACCTACTAACTAGGAAAGTGAATGCCCCCGGACATGGAGAGAACATACAAACTCCTCACAGACAACGCGGGGTTTGAATCTGGGTCACAGGTGCTGTAATAGTTTTGTGCCAACTGCAACGCTAACTGTGTCTCCCTATGTTCGTTCCTCTGTGAAGCATGTTGTGGTTTTAAAGGTATTATAGTAACTATTCAATGTTCGTGTAACATGACTGTCGACAGAGGGCACAATGATTGGTCACTAATCAAATGGTTCTGGAATCTGGCTGCGTGTAGGTCTGATGGGAGATAAGACATCATTGATTTTATGGACTGGATGGCCACTGTACTATAAAAGAAAGGAAATTCATCAAAGCTTGTTTTAAATGGGTGCATTTTATTGAATGGCTGGAGTGTTTAGAATTCCTCCTAAAATTGGAGTCAGAAAAGGAAAAGCTTTAAATATTTGCAAAGGAATTTGTGGCTCTCATCCCAAGAACAATGAGGCATTTCTGCAATAAATCTGTTTTGCCCAGAGTTAGGTTGCATGCAACCCTCGATAAATTATCCAGAGTACTTGGATGTAAGAAAAATGCAGAGTTATGACCTGTGAGGGAGGGAAGGATTGATTGCTGTGGAGTAATGGTGGGTCGAATAGCCTGTACTGTTCTACGCACTACAACCTGTTGCATTCAATTGTAAGTAAATTCTTTTCCAGGCAATGGAGGAACATCCATTGCTAATACCATCTCATCTAATGACCATCCAATGACAGCACCATCCATCACCAGCCAATGTCAATCCAACATCAGCCAAACCAACACCACCCAATGCAACACCAACCTATCCAACACCAGCCAATCCATCACTAGCCAATCCATCACCAGTTAATCCATTACCAACTAATTCAACACCAGCCAATCCCACACCAGCCAATCCATCACTAGCCAATGCAATACCAGTCAATCCAACACCAGATAATCCATCACCAGCCAATCCATTACCAGCCAATCTATTACCAGTCAATCCATCACTAGCCAATCCATCACCAGCCAATCCCACGTAATTCACTGAATACATAAGTGGGTGGCAGGGTTTGCGGGCCGGTTACCACAACACTGTTACAGCACCAGCGATTGGGACTGGGATTTGAATCCTGTGCTGTCTGTAAGTAGTTTGTACGTTCTCCACGTGTCTGTCTCCGTGTGTTTTCCCCACTGTTACTCCCACTGTTTCAAACACACCAGGTCGTAGATTGGCTGGGTGTAAAATGGATGGCACAGACTTGTGGGTGGGCTGAAATGACTAGTTACCGTGCTTTATGTCAAATTTAAAATATAAAAATTGGGGTAGAATCTTTAATAAAGCCCAAACTCTCTCCTAATTTGCAATTCCCTTCACCACCTTCCTTTCCAGAGAAAGCAGCAGTAGTAAGTTTCCAGTTGCCGATTTAAAGAGAAGTTTGCTGATTCATTAGGCACCATCCACATTACCGACTTCCAAAATATTCTGGGCAGCTCCAGGTAAAATCAATGACCATGATGAATGGAGTATCATGAGGGGTGTGAAGCACGAAGGTCTACAGATGCTGTGATTGTTTAAAAGCACCGAAATTCAACATTTTTACATTTACAAAAATTGAGACAGGCAGCAGGGTAACAGGCCCTTTCAGCCTACAACCCCCGGTACGTTTTGAAGAGTGGGAAGAAACCGGAGCCCCCGGAGGAAACCTGCGCCGACACGGGGAGAACGTATAAACTCCTCACAGACAGCGTTGGATTTAAACCCCGGCCCTTATCGCTAGAACTGTAATGACTAGATTAACCATGTTGCCCGTTATTGAAGTAAAAGCACAGAAATGCTGGAGGAACTTAGCACATCTTGCAGCGTCCAAAGGACGAACAAATATATACCCTGCTGGGTTTTTCTCCAGCATTGTATTTTTTAACTTCAATCACGGTGTCTGCAGGATTTCACGTTTTACTCAGATATAGAACTAATGTTTTGGGCCTAAACCCTTCAAGAGCTCAGGCCTGAAACGTCGGTTATATATCTTTATTTCCTATGTGCCCTGTGAGACCTGCTGAGTTCCTCCAGTATTTCTATGCTTTTGCTATTTAGTATTGTAAAAAAACAACAACCCTGTATCCCAGAAATATTCTGTGATTAAAAACAGTGATAGTTTCTGATAGAGATCTCTCCCACATGTCAAGGGTGTAATTCCAAGTCTTTGTGACAGTTCGGAAGTGGAGGAGGTTGTAAGTTAGATCAGAAAAGCAGAACTCCAGTTGGTGTGGGCTTACGGCTGGAACAGACTGGTTCTCTGCCACAGAGCCCAGTGTGAAGTGATATCTCGACAGCAATGTTATTAAATTTACTTCACAGGGAATAAGGCCGCCTGCACCTGTTTGTTTCCCCTTACTATTCTGTCCTCTCTTATTTAGTCCCGACCTCTCATCTCCCAACGATGATAAATCACGACCCTCAGGTGCCCACAGCACAACGCTCTTGTATCCTTTGAAACAGCCTAAGGGTTCCAGGTCAACCGTCCACATGCTGAATCCCTTCCCTTCACCTAATTATTTGCACATGAAACTGGCGTCGACGGGAGCTCAGTGCAACAGATCTTCAGCAAGGCAACTGCCCATTTTCACACAAGATAAATTGCCAACCTCAGAGCAATGGCTCTTTTGTTTGGCAGAGATGCTGACGTTCTGTTTTGCCAACGCAAATTTAATCCTGAGGGAGTGGAGTCCGGATTGGAGGCTCAAAGCAACTTTTAAACGATTACTCGGGGACATAGCTCACTTGCCGAACCATTGTCTTCCCATTTTTCGAGCCATTTATTCTACAAATGCTGAAAATCTCATTTGAGGAAGTTTCAACACCTCCCACTGACTCACTGCAATATGCCTGCTGATTTATTTGATATTGTTCTAAAGCTAGAATGGTTTCTTGTGTGATCGGGCAATGGGAAGAACACATGCTGAACGACGTTGATACGTTCTGCTGTTTTGCTCACAGCTTTGTGTGCTGAAGGGTATAACACTTCCATTTGATGCATGGGCTGAAAGAGACATTTCCGAACATGACATCAATAAAGATTCAGTCAAATCAAAGTGACTTGTTTGATTTAACTGGCTCAGGCACATCAGGTTTGACACGAATAAATTAATGAACAGCTTTTGGATGTTTGTTCCAGAATAAGGCAGGAAATGAAAGCTGCCTGTTTCTCAGCAGAACTCCAGTCATTTTATAAATGAAGTCGTAAAAGATCAGAGACAGTAAGGAGGAAGCTATACTGAAATGAAAATATTATAGAAGGGAGCTTAATGGATTCTTAACATTGATCCACTAAGCAATGATTTAATTACAGTAATACCTTAAAATATATTTCAAGATGATCGAATTGGGAAGCAGTGCATGGAATGGAAAAAATACATGGCGGTGTTGCTGGGACTGCGGACCTGGTAGGGTGGACGGTGTTGCTCCGCAGGGTCCTATCATCTGGGTTTAATGCCAATGGCTCCATATAGGCTTTAAACACCGCTGAAGTAGCTGACGGTGTTTTTTTAAAAATCCAGGAACCACGGATGTCTGCGCCCAAGATGGTGGCGCCTGTGCTGGGTAGCGAACCACAAGGGGTTGCGGATTCCAGGGGAGCAACGGACCGGTGCAGGGCACCTGAGATGGGGAGATCAACCCCCTCCTTTCTCCCCACCTCAAGCCTTATTGAGGAAAACCGTGGAAGATGGCCCTACAGCAAAGGTGAACATGGCAACGGACTAGCGAAGGGCTCAGCAGCTCAGTGGTCCACTCAGGCTGCGGATGGTTGGCAACTTGCGGGTGAAGGACTCACACAGGCTGCGGGTGGTTGGCAACTGGCGGGTGAAGGACTCACACAGGCTGTGGGTGGTTGGCAACTGGTGGGTGAAGGACTCACACAGGCTGCAGGCGGATGGCAACTGGCTCATGAGAGCCAGATATCAGAACCGGGACTCTGAAGGGTGCTGAGGACCAGAAGGGCACCCAAAGGGCCTCGGACGCTGAAGGCTTCCTGATTGTGTCGGAGATTTACATCTGGAACTCAGGTCGCCGATGGTGTCTGTGCAGCTGCAGAGGCTGCGGGAGGGCTGGAGGCAAATCCACGGACACTCGGTGGCTCTGAAGGGAGTCTCCTTTGCTTCTCTTTCTTCTATTGTTTGGGGCGCCGGGCAATACTCATGACGACCCTTTGATTATTATACAGCAGGGAACAGTTGAGGTGTAGTGTGAATAGTACATTTTTAATGACATTAAAGGGAACCTTTGAATGGTCACAAACCCTTCTCCATCAGAGGCAATTCAGGCCTTGTGATAGTACTAGATTTTTGAATCATTTAATGAACCAATCCTACCCTACCCATATCAATCACTGGAAGTTTAGTTTTCTGGGCTAAAGTGGCCAGATGAGGCTACTTATTTCTGCTGCACAGTAATATGGTCTTTCATAGAAGACAGAGCATTACAGTAAAATACAGGCCCTTTGGCCCATGATGTTGTGCTGACCCATACATTCCTACCAAAAAAAAATGGAACCCTCCCTACCTCGTCACCCTCTATTTTTCTTTCGTCTATTTGCCTGTCTAAGAGACTCTTAAATGCCTCTTATTGTTCCAGCCTCCACCACCACCCCTGGCAATGCATTTCAGGCACCCACAACTCTCTCTGTGTAAAATACTCATCTCCTCTAAACTTTCCTCCCTTCACTTTGTACAGATGTCTTCTGGCATTTGCTACTCCCGCCCTGGGGAGGAGAAACAGGTGCTGGCTGCCTTCGCATTATTGTTAGCTTTCACCCAACTGATCGGAAGCTTGAAGGGCCCTTGTGTGAGGATATCTGCAAATTGACCTGCGGGTGAGGGCATCTCGAAGATATTGTGAAAGGGCCAGCAATGTTGTGCAGCTTCAATGTATCAACATATAACCAGAGCACAGGGCATAGCAGTGGGACTAGATCACAGAATCTCAGCCCTTGACTCTCAGAGGTGGATGGACGCTGTCTTTACGGTGCTTGCAGTGAGTGAGAGAGAGAGAGAGAGAGAGAGAGAGAGAGAGAGGGAAAAATTGTTCGAGTAAATTTAGTCTATTTCCTCTCAAGGGGTTATCCAGAGCAAGAAAGGGTCCACAGCTTGAGATTAGGGTCCCAGAATTGTGAATACTTTCCTCCCTCGAGTTCCTGGGTCAACAGTGAGAGGTATTGACTGGGTATTAGATATCAAAGAATAATGGATCAAAAGTGACAGCTGAAGTGCAGATCTGCTAAAGTTTGACAGAATAGACTTGATGGGCTGAATAGTCCTATTCCCACATGCCTGCCCATTCAAAGGTAAAGGTTCCATTATTGGAATGAAATTCTTTAACGTTTGTCTATCGTAAGGCAGACAGACATTCGCCAATTTGTCCAGTGCCCCTCACAGAAACCTACAGCACCTGTTGTTCCTGGACGGTCTCCCCTCCAAGTACTGCTTAGCTTCCGAGATTAGACAATCCCAGGCATATTCAGGCCATTAAGTGCGAACATGCTCCATTTGTACCATTTGATGCCCCATAAATACCAAGTGACTTCAAGGTTTCTGGAACAATGTTGAGAACCTTGAATCACTCTTTGCACTGGGATTGTGGATGTGCTTCTAAAGGGAAGTACTTGCGATAATGAGGATTAGAAATCCAGTACAGCAGAGAAGTCAAAATAGAGCGCAGCTAAAATAAATCATCAACTAATTTCGCAAAGAAATAGGATTGAAGTCCATAGTCAAAATGATCTAGTGAAAAATCCATTTCATCCCTCCTGCACTTTACATCAGTTCCATATAGGCTTTTGCCTAATCTAACGACACACAAGGAGGCGCCACAACCCCAGAGGCCTCACCACTGAGAGAAAGCAGGGCCGGATTAAGGCCAACTGATGCCCTAAGCACAGCCCAACAGTGGTTAGCCCTCTCCCCTTCCATTGTCAAATTGTCAAGACATTAAAACTCAATAAGTGCTGAATGCAAAATAATAGATTAAAAATTCTGTTTGCTTCCAGGGCAGACCCCATAACTATATTAAATATAACCTATATATATATTTTTTTCATTTATTGTGGGGCCCCATTTTGTGGGCCCCGAGTTCAGTTGCACCATGGCAAATTCGGCACTGTGGTGCCCCTTCCCTTGGTGCCCTGAGGATGTACTTATTCTACTTAATGGTTATTCAAGGCCAGAGACAAAGAGAAGCAATGGAGGGTCCCTTCAGAGACATCGAGTGTCCATGGATTCAACTCTTGCTCTTCTGTGACTGCTGCAGATGCACGGCCACCTGTCCATTGCAGCGATGAACCTGAGCTGCCAGTCCCGACCTCTTTGAAAGCTTCCATATTAACTTTTTTTTTACCCATTTTAGATGGACAAGGCAAGTTCCTGGCTCATGGATTCCATGCTGGGCAACTTTCGATTTGCATTCACTGATGAGAGCTTGTAGGCCAGATGGTGGCACCAAATGCAAACTATGTAGTGAACCTTTCTCAGTAACACAGATCTGGAGACAGTTCTATACAAGGAGGTGCATGCAGCTTTGAACACAGGGGTGTCCTGCCCCTTTCTGCGCAGTACTTGGTTTGCAATATTCCACCAGATTACAAGATGGGGCCAGTAAAACATGGTGAAAATTTGCCAGCTGCTCCAGGCACAAAATCTTTCTTCCCTGCACTCTCCGTTACTGCACTCTTTCCCGGCTGCAGGGTGTGGCCATATGAATGTTAGAGACAACCTGTCCAACTGCTTGCAGAAGAACTCCCCTCACTGTACCAGGTGTATCATGATAATGAAACATGTGCTCTTGAGAATTGGATGAATATCTGCGGAGCTGGGAATTCTGTGGGTATCTGCGGAGCTGGGAATTCTGTGGATATCTGATGTTTGGGAATTATGTGGATATCTGCGGAGCTGGGAATTCTGTGGATATCTGTGGAGCTGGGAATTCTGTGGATATCTGATGTTTGGGAATGATGTGGATATCTGCAGAGCTGGGAATTCTGTAGATATCTGCGGATCTGGGAATTCTGTGGATATCTGCGGAGCTGGGAAATCTGTGGATATCTGATGTTTGGGAATTCTGTGGATATCCGCGGATCTGGGAATTCTGTGGATATCTGATGTTTGCGAATTCTGTGGATATCTGCAGATCTGGGAATTCTGTGGATATCTGATGTTTGGAAATGATGTGGAAATCAGCTGTGGTTATCTCTGACCACTTTAGTCATAGTCTTATTTTCCTTATAATTCCCCGCAGTATGAATGAAATGATGCAAGTAAATGAGGCAGAATCGGTCCTGTTTTTAATCATCGTCGACAAGAGGCTCCAGCGTTGCTAGGCATTCTGAAAAATGACAGAAAATAATTGGCTGCATTTAGATGAAATCCTCATTGCTGATGGTAAAACCTCAACTCTACCATTTTGGCTTTGCTCCTGGTACTGTAATCTTCTTGTGGCTTTGGGGCCATTTGATGAGGTGGTCAGAAAAAATCTTGGCATGCCTCTACATCCGGACTCGTGTCCAAGGCAGGTACGGAGGGAGGAGACCTGGGCTCTTGGCCTTTATTAGGGATCTTATGGGAAAGAGCTACAGGTTCAGAAGGCGAGCCCACCTGCCCAGTCCAGCAAGGTCATGCCTGCAGCACTGCGTTCCACCACATTCACCCCCTCTTTTTTTGGATGGAGTCCAGCAGGGTGAAGTGGGGCAATGTCGATCGGCACTGGAGTCCAGCAGGGTGAAGTGGGGCAATGTCGATCGGCACTGATGAGGAGCACCTTAGAGAATATCCGTGCCCCTTGCAGATTAGCAGTGAAGTCCCAGATATAGGGCACAGGATACCTGTCAGGTGTAGTGGCCTCTTTTTGGCAGTGAAGGTCTCCACACGGCCTCCAATCTCCCGCTGCCTTAGGTACAATATGGAGGGGTGAGGCCCATGGGCTAACGGAGCGCTGCACAATGCCAAGTTCCTCCATCTTTCGAACTCTTCTCTAGACAGGTTAAGTTTCTCAGGGGGGAGATGCTGCATCCTGGCATGGAAGGGAGGGCCCTTGGTAATAATTTGGTGTCTCTCCTTGTGTTTAGGTTTCGCCAAGTTGAAATGAGGTGTAGTGATGGAGGGGAATTCTGCTAAGACTCAAGCAAATTTGTTGTCGGCAGTACTCACTGAGTGCAGATGGGGGTTTATAATTTTGGTGCCCTTGAGCAAGAGAGTCTGAAATGTCTGGGGTGTGTACCACCAGTAGTCAGCTGGCTCTCAGGAAATTGGCACACAGTCATGGTTGTTGTACAGCCGCCACTGTAAACTTCCAGGTGAATTGTCTGTCCCCAAAGCAGAGGGGAATTGTACAGGTGCCAAATATCTGAATGTTGGAGCCATTTTCTGCTAAAAGCTCTCAGCCTGCCTTGCCACTGCGAACCTCTAGGCTGGATTGAGTGGGGGGGGAGGGGGTGGTGGAGGAGAAGACTGTACTCTGCCCCGTTGTCCACCAAGAAACGTCAGCCTGACAGGGAGTCTTGGATGTGGAGGAGGCTATGCATTTGGCCGGCTGTCGCAGCCATCAGCCACGGCCGGCCTTGGCATTTCCCTGGAATTCTCAGGGGGCCACGGTAATGATGAGCTTCGGAACCAATTTAAAACCACAAAATATTCACATATTTTAGTAATACCATTTCAAATACATGTGTATATATAAGAAAAAGAGTGAAAGAGAAAGAACACCTCCCCAAAAAAACTCCAACCCTACCCCCTCTAACCCTCTACAAAGCAAAAAAAGAATGGGACATAATCTTCAACAGGAGTGCTCCTTACTGTAAAACATCTTCTAGTATACAGAGATCCTTAGGAGAAAGGGAATGTCTGAGATTCATTTAAATATTCATACCCACACTTTGTAAATTTGGGCTCCATATTTTCCTAAACATGAAATATTTGAAAAACTTCACTTGATAGATATTCAATTTTAACATCGGATCCTGTGGAAATTTAACCCCCATTATTTGTTCTAATAAATTACCTATTTCCAACAAAAAAGGTTTAACCCAGTGGTTCTCAACCTTTTTCTTTCCACTCACATACCACTTTAAGTAATCCCGATCCCACTGGTGCCCTGTGATTGCATCACAAGAGAAAAGGTAAGGTAGTATCTGTGGGTCATTGTCCATTCAGGAATCTGATGGCAGAGGTGGAAGAAGCTGTCCTTGTGCCACTAAATGTTTGTCTTCAGGCTCCTGATGGTATCAGAGCTTCACTCTGAATGACCTGGTTGGTGGGGGTCCTTGAGGATAGATGACCCTCATGTGGATACCCTTAATGGAGTGAAGACTGATGTGCATGGTCGTGTTGGCTGGATTAACACAACTCTCTGTAGTCTTTTCCTGAACTGGGCATTGGCTCTTCTCTACCAGTCGGTGATGCAACCAGACAGATTGCTCTCCACGGTACACCTGTAGAAATGTGCAAGAGGCAACAGGAGGCATGGATGGAATTGATGGAGGGGGGTGGAGGTGGAAATGTAGGTTTTTACGATGTTCTGGACATTTTGTAGCTTCTTCCAATCACTGTGCTTTATCTAGCTGGGATGCTTTTGATGATGTTCCTGTAGAAGACGCTGAGGGACAGGGAGAACCTACCAAACTTCCTTACTCTTCCAAGAAAGTAGAGGTTTGGTATATCTCCTTGACCATCATGTTAATATGGTTGGTCTCAATCAGGTCACAGGAAACATTTGCTCCCTGGAACTTTAAGGTATCGACATTCTTCACATCATCGCCATTGATGTAGAGAGGGTCATGGGGTTCAACCCCTCTCCAGAAGTCCACCATCAGCCTCTTTGTCTTACTGATGTCGAGAGGGAGGTTGTCTTGGCACCATGTCATGAGGCATTCAACCTTTTTTCTACACTTTCTCCAGCGCAATCATAGCTCTCCAGTGATGTAGTTACCTGTGCTGTACACAGTACTCATGGGAAGCTTAGACAGGGTGTACAGCCAGCACATTTCCCCCCGGGTGATAGTAGTGTAGCGCTATTGATCAACCACATTAGACTGTAATCACCTTAAGGTATCAACTCATCTCACATATTGTTGGCCTGGATCCCAGGCAGGTACTGAGGGAGGAGTTTTTGCGTAACAGCTTTTATAGGGATTTTCGGGAGGGAGGAGTCACGGGTTCAGGGGATGGTGGTTGCATCACATTCACCCTCCTTTTGAAACAAAATCCGGTGGGGTGAAGTGATTCAATGTCCATTACAGGCTCAGCCTGTCCGGTGGTCTCATCCGTCACTGCGATCGTCGCAGGGTTTGCTGTGGTTCAGCTGCTGGTTCCCGGGCAGTGTCTTGTGCGAAAGTCTGTGCCTCTGGTGGCTGAGGAGGGTTAGAAGGACCATGGGATTGGTTGATTTGTGCTTGGAGTGCTGTGCCAGGCGCATTTAGTGGGGCCAATTGGCCATGGTCATTGTGAGGGGATGTTGGTTTGGTTGGTTGAGGGGTCCCCTGCATGTGCTAGGCCTCAGATGGAAACCGTGTCCTATCGCCCATCCTGGCACTCCATGAAAGTGTATTGGGGATTTGCTTGGAAGAGGTGGCTGTCCTGAGCAAAGATTAGATCTCGTTTGTCTTCCTTCCTCTGCATGCCGTTGCATCTCATGAAAGCGTTGAGGCAGGGCAGCTACTGATAAAATTTGACTGAGGCCTCCAGATCTTTAGGGCCGGTGTTCAGTTTAGCCACCTGTGTTGCCTTGAACATGGGCCAAAAAATTATGGTGATTAAATTGGAGGTCCATCGATCAACCACATTAGACAGGGAGTTGTAATTAATCGGCTTTAATCACCTTAAGACATCAACACATTGCCCATGTGTCTGGCCCAGTCCCAAGGCAGCTACTGAGGGAGGGGTTTGGGTGTAACAGCCTTTATGGAGATTTCCAGGAGGGAGGTGTCACACGTGGAAGGGGCGGGCCAGCTCATACAATACACACATACACCACAAATAGCAAGTACAGGAGGACACATGTATTAGGCGAGGGGAGGAAAGTTTAGCGGAGACATCAAGGGTAAATTTTTTACACAGAGAGTGGGTGCCTGGAATACATTGCCAGAGGTCATGGGGGAGGCTGGTACAATAGGGAGATTCCAAAGATCTTAGAATGGTATACGGAATCAAGAAAATTAGAGAATTAAGGATGTGAGGTAGGGAAGGATCTTGTGGGTTGACACAATATTGGTGGCCGAAGGTCCTGTTCCGTGCTGGAAGCCATAGTGCTATTTACAATTTTAGCCTGGCCTCCTGCTTTTGGACTCTTTGCTGCAGTTTGTAAACACCCCAGACCCATCTTGACCCACTTTATTGGCCTTCCCTACCATCCAAAGCTCCCTCGCTCACTGTCAGAGCTTGAACCATCAGAAATCTCTTTCATCGTGTGTGGTGCACTGGGTTCTGGTTTGTTATCATTGATATTTTGTACACTATATATCACACTGATTTTGCTCTGATGGCCTGCAGTGTTTGCGTGCCTGAGATGTACAGGAATAAATAATCTGAAGCACCCTCCAAGTGTGCATACTGTGTGATTCACGAAGTGTGTGAATTAGGGAACTTCTCCACTGGAGGAAGATGCTTGAAGCAGTTGTAAAGAGTATTGTACATCCCAGGCTGTTTTAATTTTAATTTAATTTAGAGATACAGCCCTTCTGGTCCACGAACCTGCGCCGCCCAAATAGACCCATGTCAGCAATTGCCTAGTAACCGATCATGTCTTTGGAATGTGGGAGGAAACCGGAGCAACCGGAGGAATCCCACGCAGACATGGGGAGAACGGGGAAATCCTTTACAGTCAGTGATAGATTGTTGGAGCTGTAAGAGCAGGGCGCTAATCGCTACGCTAACTGTGCTGATCATAAGGCACTGGAAATAATTTTACTGCAGTGCATGAACAGGCACTGTGGTTTACGATGTTGCACCAACCTATATAAACCTACTGCACAACAATCTAACCCCTCCCTCCTTCATAGCCTACACCCCTCCATGTGCCCATGACCATCTAAGAGTCATCTGAATGTCCCTACTGGACCAGCCTCTACCATGACCCTCAGCAATGCAATCCAGGCACCCACCATTCTCTGTGTAAAAAAAGCTTATTTCTGACTTCTCCCCTAAACTTCTCTTCCTTCACCTTAAATGGATGATCTCTCGTATTAGTAAAACCTCAAAATGATGGAGAAGCTCAGCTGGTCAATGAGCATCCTTTACGTAGCAAAGGGAAAGATACAGAACCGCCAGTTCGGGTTTGAGCCCTTCATCAAGGTCTGAGAAAATGCAGGCAAGTCTCCAAACAAAAGTGTAGGAGGGGGAAGGGGGATGGCGGCAAAGGCAGGAGATGACAGGCGGAGAAAGGAGGGAGGGGACAGCAGCCATGAGGGGGAGGGGGATGGCTGGGTGAGCGGAAGAACAGGAAAGGGGGAGGAGAGAGGAATGGTGAGCAGGTTTAATGGAAAACAGTAAGATAAATGTTCATGCGATCTGGCTGGAGGGTCAGAAAAAAAGGTGTGGTCAGGGTGGGACAGTACACAGGACCATGGACAGTCATGTGAGTGTGGATGTGTGACCCGGAAGTGAAATGGTTGGTTACAGTTGTTCTGAATGGAGAATTGTATTATCTGGGACCCTTAGTTGTGTCGAAACGTTGACTGGCAATGGATGCTGTCTGACCTGCTGAGTTCAAAGTTCAAAGTTCAGATTTATTGTCAGAGTACATACATGACATCACATACAACCCTGAGATTTTCCTGTGGGTGAGGCAGAATTACCACTTATATGTAGTGCAAAAAAATGTACTCAAGAAGATATGTATACATGTAAACTAATAAAAAAATGTAAACAAACTGACTGCAATGTAGAGAGAAAAAAATTCATTAATAAAGTGCAAAAGTAAAAGTTTTTAAACAAGCTTCTGATTGAGTTTGTCACTGAGGAGTCTGATGGTGGAGGGGTAGCAGCTGTTCCTGAACCTGGTGGTGAGAGCCTTGTGGCACCGATACCTCTTTCCCGATGGCAGCAGCGAGAACAGAGCATGTGCTGTATGGTGTGGGTCCTTGATGATTGCTACTGCCCTCAGTGTTCCCTGTAGATGTTCTCGATGGTGGGGAGGATTTTTCCTGTGATGTCCAGTGTTCTCAACTGTTTTACACTCAGGGATATTGGTGTCCGCATACCAGGCTGTGATGCAGCCGGTCAGCACACTTTCCACCGCACATTTGTAGAAATTTGCCATGGTTTCCGATGTCATACCCAACCTCCACAATCTCCTGAGGTAGTCAAGGCACTGATGTGTTTTCTTCACAATGCCATTAGTGCATTGGATCCAGGAAAGATCCTCCGAGATAGTGACTTCTAAGAACTTAAATATGCTCACCCTCTCCACCTCCAATCCCCTGATGATCACTGGATCGTACACCTCTAGTTTTCCCTTCCTGTAGTCAATAATCAGCTCCTTGGTTTTGGTGACATTGAGTGCAATGTTGTTGTTGATGCACCATTCAGCCAAGTTTTCAATCTCCATCCTGTACGCTGACTCATCACCCCTTTTATACAACCCACTACCGTGGTATCACAGTGAACATGAGCAGGGGCTAAGAATGTAGCTCTGTGTTGCACCAATTCTGATTGGTTCTTACCGTTCCTCACCGATTGTGGTCTGGAGGTGAGGAAATCCAGGATCTAATGACTCAGTGGGGTGTTGAGGCCCAGGTTGAGGAGTTTGCTGATCAGTTTTGTGCGGATGATGGTGTTACATGCTGAACTGTAGTCGATAAGGAGCATCCTGATGTATTTGTCTCTGGTGTCCAGGTGTTCCAGGGCTTTCTCAATCATCTCACTCTTTGCTGATTCAAGCATCTGCAGTCTTTGTGTTTCTCTGACTTATTGTTACAGGAGAGTGAATCTGAGGAAAGCATCCGGCCTGGATGAAGTACCCAGCCGAGAATTAAAAATCTGGGCTGACCAATTTATCAGTGTATTCATGGATATCTTCAGTATCTCACTCCAGCAGGGCATGGTCCCCACCTGTTTCAAACAGGCGTCAATCATATCGGTGCCCAAGAAGAGTTGTAGTAACCTGCTTTAATGACAATTGACCAGTAGCACTTACGTCAACAGTGATGAGGTGTTCTGAAAGGCTGGTGATGAAGTATATCAGCTCCTGTCTGAGCGGTGACACAGATCCATTCCATTTCGCCTGTTGAAGTAACAGATCTATGGCAGGTGCCATCTCACTGGCTCTGCACAAAGCCCTGGAATATTTGAACAGCAAAGATGCTTATATCAGATGCTCTTCATCGACTACAGTTTAGCATTTTAACACCATCATCTCTTCAACCTGGGAGTTAACACCCCACTATGTCATTGGATCATGGATTTCCTCACCTCCAGACCCACAATCAGTGAGGATTGGTAAGAACCTCTCCTCCACAATCTCTATCAGTACCAGAACACCACAGGGCTGTGTTCATAGGCTCATACTCTACTCACTTTACACAAATAACTGTGTGGCTCGGTACGACATTAACACCATCTACAAATTTGCTGATAGTGGGTTGTACAAAGGAAGGGGATGAGTCCACATACAGGATGGAGATTGAAAACTTGGCTGAATGGTTCATCAATAACAACCTCGCACTCAATGTCACCAAAACTAAGGAGCTGATTGTTGACTTCAGGAAAGAAAAGCCAGAGGTGTACAATCCAGTGATCATCGGGAAAACAGAGGTGGGGAGGGTGAGCAAATTTAAGTTCTTGGGTATCACTATCTCAGAGGATCTTTCCTGGACCCAACACACCAAAGACATCATGAGGAAAGCTCGTCAATGCCTCTACTTCTTCAGGAGTTTGTGGTGACACCAGAAACCCTGGCAAATTTCTACAGAGGTGTGGTGGAAAGTGTGCTGACTGGTTGCATCACGGTCTGGTATGGGGAACACCAATACCCCTGAGCGTAAAGAGACCAAAATGTAGTGAACACAGCCTAGGACATCAAAGACCAAACCCTCCCCACTATTGAGAACATCTACAGCACACATGTCAAACTCTGGCCTGCGGGCCAAATTTGGCCCGCGATATAATTATATTTGCCCCGCAAGATCATATCAAAAATGTATTAGAGGTGGCCCACTGGCCGCCGCGCCAGTATAGCGCAGGCACAGTAACCGCTGTGTTCCAGGGTGAGAGAGAGAGAGAAAAATCCTGGTCCTTGAAAAGTAGTGGTGGGTGGTTTTATAAACACGCTGTCATGTCCTCCCGCCCACCCCCCCACCGCAGCGCGGCCTGGCCGGTGTCAGGGGAAGCCAAGGCCGCTTCCCAGTGCCTGGAACCCCAGTGGCACAGTGTTTCTTGGAGCTGCAGATGGAGTCGGGATGCCGGAGGGATGATTGGGGCTCCCCACCGGGCGATGGGGGCGCCGGCCGTCCTGCACCTTCCCACCGGACCAGCGGCGGGTGCCCGGAGTACACGTGGAGAGCGAGGCTGGTCGGGCAGGTAGGGTGGAACCCCCCACCAATCTCGGGAGTGGCGTGGGCTGGATCGGGATTAGCCGCGCTCACCTGCTCCTCCACCGCTGACCGGGATCCCAGCGCGGTCCTGAGCGCGGAGACTGCCCTGGAAAGGTCCTGGGACACCGGCACAGAAAGAAAAGAGGGTCCGGGAGAAACTCAGCAGGTCAAGGGAGGTCCGGGAGAAACTCAGCAGGTCAAGGGGGGTCAGGGAGAAACTCAGCAGGTCAAAGGGGGGTCCGAGAGAAACTCAGCAGGTCAAGGGGGAGGGTTCCGGGAGAAACTCAGAAGATAAAGGGGAGGGGGTCCGGGAGAAACTCAGCAGGTCAAGGGAGATCCGGGAGAAACTCAGCAGGTCAAGGGGGGTCCGGGAGAAACTCAGCAGGTCAAGGGGGGTCCGGCAGAAACTCAGCAGGTCAAGGAGGGTCTGGGAGAAACTCAGCAGGTCAAGGGGGATCCGGCAGAAACTCAGGGGGGGCCTGACCTCGCCAGGACCGTTGCCCACTCCCCCTCCCTGCCGCAGGCCGACCCACGACACGGTGACGGGGCCGCTGATCCGCCGAGATGCCGCCCTGCAGCGAGAGCCGATGCCCCCGCACTGTCGTTGTCCAACCCGATCGCCCGCAAACCCTGCCCTCCCGCACAGAGGCCTGAGTAAGTATTATGAACTTTAATCTCAGGATAAAACGATCTTGTCACAGTGATAAATATATTCCTGGTTAAAAATGGTCCTGCACCTGGATACAAGCTCATTAGGCATAAAACTTTGAAAAGTGTGTAAATCAAAGGATATCTGTACCAATGGAAAAAGGGCATGGCAAATAACCCTGCTAGAGTTCATGCCCACAATCAGTCACCCATTTGATTGTTTCAGGAATCAAGTTATTCTCCCACATTCTCAATATCCCTCAGATTTTACTATTCAACAGCACACTAGCAACATTTGACAAATCCTCTATAGAGAAATATTATTTATTGAATATTTTATTTCTCATTTGTTAATGCTTCTGGAAAGAGTTTATCCAAAACTATTATTAAACATTTATTTTAATAAGAAAAAGTTTAACATTACATATGTTGAAAGAAAAGAAAACATGCAGATGTTGTTGAAAATTTCCAATAAATATTTAGTTCGGCCCTCGACTTAGTCCAAGTTTTTAATTTTGGTCCTCCGTGAATTTGAGTTTGACACCCCTGATCTACAGGGAAAGATATCACCGGAGAGCAGCTCCAATCGTCAAAGACCCTCACCACCCAGCACACTCTCTGTTCTTGCTGCTACCTTCAGGAAAGAGGTGTAGGTACCACACGAATTGCATCACCAGGTTCAGGACCAGCTGCTACCCCTCCACGATCAGTCTCCTCAACAACAAACTCAATCAGACACTCATTTAAGGACTCGCACTTGTGCATTTTATTGATTTTCTTTTTGTTCTCTCTCTATTGCACAGTCCTATTGCACATTCATTATCTGTTTACAGTTCTTTGTTTGTTTACATGGTTTATTTTATTTTATTACAAGTTTATTTTTGCACAACCAATTAGCGGTAATTCTGCCTCGCCCGCAGGAAAAAGGAATCTCAGGGTTGTATGTGCTGTCATGTATGTTCTCTGACAATAAATCTAAAATCTTCTACATGTTGTTTGAGATCATGTTACAGGAATTTTCATTTCTATCTCAAAGGGCAAAGAAAATGGCAGTTAAACATTTCATCCATAGAACCATCGAACATTACAGCACAAAACAGACCTTTCTGCCCTTCTAGTCTCTGCTGAACCATTTTTTTGCCTAGTCCCACTGACATGCACCCAGACAATAGCCCTGCATACCTCTCCCATCCATGTACCTGTACAGATTCTTCTTAAATGTTAAAATTGTGCCCATATTCACCACTTCAGCTGGCACCGCATTCCATACTCCCACCACTCTCTGTGTGGTTCCCCCTAAACCTTTCTCCTTTCACCCTTAACCCATGTCCTCTGGTTTGTATCTCACCTACTCTCATTTCCCAGGGCTCACTACTCCTGTAAAGCTGTAATGAAGAACCAGTTCAGACTATATAGCCTTGTCTTTGGAGCAGTCCTTTTGAACAACCTTCTAATCGTGAGGCAGGAGTGCTAACTTTTCTAAACATTTCCCTTTATTGGTTTTGAACAGCGTGTTGACATGATGATCCATGACTCCAGATTTACTCAGTGAAAATCTCTCACCAAATTGATTTCATCGGATCGAGACCTGGGGCATGTGCCACTGCAGTTGATGCCCTGGTCAATACTGGCAGCTTCCAGCAGACTTCAGATGGTCGTGATATAGGAAGTGAACATGTTTGAGCTGAAAACCTTCGATGGAACCATTTTGTTGTTTGTGCTCAGACCTGTTTTAATTTTCCAGCAAAATTGTTGATGGGAAATATGTGGAGCTGTCCAACAAATAAACCTTAATTTACAGACATAACCAGTGTCTGTGTGGGAAAGGCGGCCCAGTCTGGATGGATTTAGTAATATATTACAAGTTTGTTTTTGCTCTTTACAGTAGGGAAATGGTGCCAGATTTTCCTGCAGATGTAAGCAAGGTCAGTAATGAGCTCCGGAGAAAAACAATGGCAGTTGAATTGGGTTTTGGCCAAGGCTCGTTTGGCCTGTGCTCTCAAATTGGAGACCAATCGTGCTTTCCATGGCCTTCAACATCTCTCCCAGGAGTTCAAGGAAAACAAAATGATGTGGTATAATTACGTCTCCCCAATATGTGCACTTGGTCCACGAGATGTGTAGGGGAAGATAATAAAAGCTATTTTTGTTTTACTTTTATCAGAGAAAAAAAACAATGATTAAATCAAGACAATATGAATAACAGCTGTAGCAGGTTACCACTGATGTTTCAAGAGTGAACTGAGAAGAAAATAATTTAGTATTTCCGATAAGATCACAAAAGCATCAGGGAAGAGAAACAGAGGAAACTGTTCAAGCGAGACCCCAGTTGATATCCCGCACGTGACTTTTTTCACCATTAACTTATTCACACGGAAGTGATGCGCATTATTCCTGGGAAACATTTTTCTATGGTTCTGAGCACTGAGAAGGTGACTGGATGAAGGGTAATAATGAAAACTTTTGCTTGGTGCTCCAGATTCCAGCATCTGTGGTCTCCCAGTACAGTGGTTCTCAACCTTTATCGGTCTAAGGCCCACTTGGCTTCTGGCCTAACATGCCGTGGCCCCATTAGTAATTATGCTATTTCTTAGTGCTCCATTTTAATTTAATTAGTTACATTTTTCTAGTTATTGCGCTTTAACTATAGAGTATTAATGCTCATTGGCCTGACAGGAACGGTGATCAGTCTTTGATTTGTCTCAAAAACAAGTCTCTTTTCAAAAGTCTAAAAAACTTCCAGAGGGGAAATGAATATCCAAATTATGATAAGCATATCAAATAACATAAGAAATCACATATTTTATTGCAATTTGCACAGGGTCTGTCTTCTGAATAATTTCCACACATAAATACACAGCCTGTTAATGTTTAATATATTTCTATCGTGTCAGGATATTTCTTTGAATATTAAAGTTTATTCATTTGCTCGCAATAGCCAAGTAAACTTGTTATATATCCTACAGTCAAGCAATTCCATCTAGCATAAATCTTCAATGAAAATTTTTGCAAAAATAATTTATATCTAAATTTAGAGGATAAATATATCATGAGTCTTACCTTATAAACGAGAGTCCCCTGAGCCTTGACCAAAGTGAAGAACAACAAGCAGTAAGGAGAGAGAAAGCATACGCTTCTGAATCAGCCTGAAACAGTGTTGTGGAGAGGTCTGCTAGGAACTGTGACTGAGTGCTGAGCGACAAGCTGCTCGTGTTGAGAGGTGGCCAGATGACCTTGCTGACCATAGTGGCAGATTGCTTCCAACCCGCCCAAGGTCACCGGGGAGGATTGAGACATGACAGACCCACCTTTAGTAGGTTGGGAAGTCTCCGTGGCCCACAGGGAAATATGCTGTGGCCCACCAATAGGTCAGAGCCCACTGGTTGGGAACCACTGCTCTAGCGTCTCTAAGAATAAAACAGGAAAGGACAGGAATACAGTACCATCTTTTTGTTCTTTTTTCCATTTGACAAAGCTGGTTTATTCTGTGATTACAAGAAATCACATTGATCCAATATTACAGTACTTCAGTTCCACATTATTTGTTCAAATGATAACATGGTCATCACCATCACAAATCCCTGGGCTTCTCACCGGTCCTGGAAACCCGCCATTGTACTTGCACACAGCATGTGCTCCTTCTCCAGGCATGGACCTAACCCCAGAAAATGAGCAGGCAGTCAGCCCTGGTCCTATGAATGGGCAACATGGCCAGGCCCAGGAGAAAACTGACCAGGAGATCCTCTAAGTGACCCCCCCTCACCCCCCCTCAGGAGCGTGGGGCTGAAATGCAGTGGAAACTTGAGGAGCAGCCACTTCAGATATTCAGATGGAGGTTGCACCCTCTATATACGTGGAACACCAACTCTTCCCAGTGGTGGTCAGGGAGTCCATAAACCACAGTACAGCCCAGTGCCACACTTTCCACCCCAGTTCTCCAATGTAGAGAGACCTTGTAAAGAGATCTTCACTGGGGACCTCGCTCAGCTTGACATGGTAAATGGAACTCCAGGGTCTGCTGGTTGGAAAACAAGGGCAAGGAATGGGACAGCATGCAGGAGTAGTCAATACAATAAGCAGTTTAGCACAGCATGAAATGGCACAGTGGGACTAGATCTCTTTGCTGATAGGATCTGGTTAGCAGGTTAAATTAACCTTCACCAATAGAGTGGCAGGGAGATGGCTGAGTACATCCAAGACGTGACAATGTGGTTCAGAAAAAAAATCCCCTGACCTGATGATGTTTGCCCATGTCTTACTCCCAACATACTCGTGAAGACCTTAAACAAGAAAGTCTGCAGACCCTGGGGTCAAGTGTGACACACAAAGGGGCTGGAGAAACTCAGCATCCACAGGAAGTAAATGTTTTGGGCCTGGGACCTTTGTTAGGTATATAAACACCTGCAGCTCCAGTTCCCCTGGAAGGTCAACACCTCCCATCCCCCTTTATTATGTGGTTCCGACGGATGAAATGGGAGAAGGTCACAACATCTTCTTCTCTAGCCACCTCGCCCAGGCTGGTTGACTTTCCCCCACTCTCCCAAACTGCTTCACACATTGTCAAAGCTGAAGATGGTACATAACCAGAAGGAAAGCACAATCAGGAAGGCAGAACCTTGACACCAATGGATCAACCTGTTCTCACCACCAATGTTCACGTTCAAGTGTATTATCATCTGACTACATATAGCAGCAGATGAAACAGCATTTCTCCAGAGCACATAGTATATACATGTGATAGAACAGATCTATCACCAACGTACAGAGTGTATATAGTTACTGTATCTAGACTGTGCTTACAGCGATTGGCTGAGAGTTAAGCCATGCCTATTGTCTGGGTCTTAAAGGGTTGTGTCCCTAGCCAGGTCGGATCATTCCGGACTGGTCGGCCACCTGTGAAGAGCTCCTGTCTTTTGCTAATAAAATTGTAGAGCTCGTCGAAAGAACCAAAGACTTGTTGATCCTGTCAGACCCCCTGACCGCTACAGTCCTTGACCTACCCCTTCCTTTCATTCTCTCCCTCGTTTTTGTTTTTTTTGTCCCAGGGTCAGTTCTCCAAGAAGGGGTGAATGTGATAGTACAGATCTATCACCAATGTACATAGTGTATATAGTTACAGTATCTAGACTGTGCTTACAGCGATTGGCTGAGAGCTAAGCCACGCCTACTGTCTGGGCCTTAAAGGGTCGTGTCCCTAGTCAGGTCAGATCATTCCGGACTGGTCGGCCACCTGTGAAGAGCTCCTGTCTTTTGCTAATAAAAGCCTTGGTTTGGATCAACAAGTCTTTGGTTCTTTCGACGAGCTCTACAATTTTATTGGCAAAAGAATTTTTTTTGAAAGGGATGGAGCGTTTAACTCGGCCAGAAAAACTTGATATCGACCCACAGTCAGCTACAGCCTTCAAAGCTTCTGGCTGCTGAACTTTGTCTTGTCCTGGCTGTTGTTCTCACACCATTTTATGAGCCTCCTGACCTCCTCAAGGCCAACTCCTGTTGTATCATCTGCCAACCTGGTGATTCTTCTGAATCTGACAGTGCTGTCGTGGATCAGCACCATGAACAGTAGTGGGTTGAACACACCCTGAGGTGCACTGGTGCTCACCATTATGGGATGAGAGCATTATGGGTCTGGCAACACAGACTGACTGTGCTCTTTTGGTCAAGAAGTCCAGAATCTAGTTTCAGTGAGGGGTACTGTGCTCCAGCAAGGTCCGGTCAAGAAGTTCAGAATCCAGTTGCAGTAAGGGTTACTGAGGCCCAGCAAGGTCCATTTATCCACCACCCTCTGAAGAATGATCGTGTTGAACGCCAAGCTGATATCAATGACCAACAGCCTGGGGTATGAGACATCATTCTCCAGGTGGGTCAGCACAGAGTGGAGGGCCAAGGCTATCATATCATCTGAGGACTGGTTTGGTTGGATGGATGGCAAAACTGGAATGGGTCTAATGTTGTTGGCAGGCGCAGTCAAAGTCAGAATCAGGGGGCATAAGGGCGGGGGGGGGGGTCACCAACTGACGTTCTAAACTTCACTCATTTGGGGGGGTGCCATTCCTGACATGGACCTCCTCCGTGAGCCCTCGTGCGTCCTTCCTCCGATGTAACAGTCAAACGTGCGTGCTTATATCGGGTGAATGCTAACGCCACTAGTGCTGCAGGTGAGGGGACACAATAATTAAATTTTGGGGGGGGCAATGCTGACGAATGCCCCCCGCTTGGGGCTGGCCGTGGTGGAAGGTGTTATCACCAATCACTCAAAGCACTTCATAAAGGTTAAGGTCAGTGCTTCTGGGAAGTAGTTATTTAATCCAGTTACCATCGCTCTCATGGGCAGCAGGATGCTGGTGGTTACTGAGGCTATGTGAGTCTGTTTCAACAGCCCGAACCCAGTCCAGCAGGAAAGCCACTGCCCTGCGTGCAGAGTTACTGAGAGAGAAGGCAGTTGGAAGCGAGGAAAGGCAACAGTTAATCCAGAAAGTCTGCAGACGCTGGGGTTGAGTGCAGTGCACAAAGGTGCTGCAGAAACTCAGCAGGTCACGCAGCGCCCACAGGAAGTAACCCACGGGTTCAGGCCCAAGACATTGGACACCTGTTACTTTCTATAAATGTTGCAAGACTTGCTGAGTTTCTCCAGAGTGTTTTTGAACTGTTTTACACGTGTTCAGGAGTCTGATAACAGCAGGAAAGATTTCAAAATTACCATTCAAAATAGAGATCTCTGCAGGTTTCAACTACTAAAACTCAAATTTAATTATTTCAAATGTTAATATATAGTTATATACTATATATAAAAATATCTATTTTTATGAAATAAGCCCAGGAAAAACCATGATCTTAATGGGCAGTACAGTTAGTGTAGCGGTTAGCACCATGCCATTACATTACCAGTGACTCGTGTTTGAATCCAGCGCTGTCTGTAAGGATTTTGAACATTTTCCCGTGTCTGTGTGGGTTTCCTCCAGTTGCTCTGGTTTTCTCCCAGCCTTGTAGATTAATTGGTATACTTGGGCGGCACGGGCTCGTGGGCCAGAAGGGCCTGTTACTTTGCTGCATGTCTAAATGTTCAAATTAAAATTTAATTTTTAAAATAAATCAGCACATAACTACTGACTTTCCAGATTAAGGGTTGTGGCTCGAAATGTCGAGAGTCTTTTGCCTTCCACAGATGCTACCTCAACAGCTGAGTCCCTCTGGCATTTTGTGTGTTCTTCCAGTTTCCCAGCATCTGCCGCCTTCTTGCTTACCTTCCAAAATATATTTATTTTCATTAGAAGATTGCATTTGAAATGCGGAACATTTAGGAGAAGAATATATCACACTCACACACACTCACACTCACACACACACACTCACGCACACACACACAAACACCCACAAACACACACCACACACACACACACCACACCCACACGCACACACTCACACACACACACTCACACACTCACACACACACCACACACACACACACTCACACACACACACTCACACACACACACACCACACACACACACACACACTCCACACACATCACACACACACACACTTACACACACACTCACACACACACACACACTCACACGCACACACACACACTCACCACACACACACACACCACTCACACACACACACCACACACACACACTCCACACACACTCACACACACACACACTCACACGCACACACACACACTCACCACACACACACACACACCACTCACACACACACACACACCACACACACACACACTCCACACACATCACACACACACACTTACACACACTCACACACACACACTCACACACACACACTCACACACACACTCACACACTCACACACACTCACACACACACACTCACACACACATACACAAACACCCACACTCACACACTCACACACACACCACACTCACACACACTCACACACACACTCACACACACACACTCACGCACACACACACACAGAAACACCCACACTCACACACTCACACACACTCACTCTCACACACACACTCACACACACACACTCACACACTCACACACTCACACACACACTCACACACTCACACACACTCACACACACACACTCACACACACACTCACACACACACACTCACGCACACACTCACACACACCACACACACACCACACACACACCACACACACCACACACACCCACACCACACACACTCACACACACACCACACACACACACTCACACACACACACTCACACACACACACACCACACACACACACACACACACTCCACACACATCACACACACACACACTTACACACACACTCACACACACACACACACTCACACGCACACACACACACTCACCACACACACACACACCACTCACACACACACACCACACACACACACTCCACACACACTCACACACACACACACACTCACACGCACACACACACACTCACCACACACACACACACACCACTCACACACACACACACACCACACACACACACACTCCACACACATCACACACACACACTTACACACACTCACACACACACACTCACACACACACACTCACACACACACTCACACACTCACACACACTCACACACACACACTCACACACACATACACAAACACCCACACTCACACACTCACACACACACCACACTCACACACACTCACACACACACTCACACACACACACTCACGCACACACACACACAGAAACACCCACACTCACACACTCACACACACTCACTCTCACACACACACTCACACACACACACTCACACACTCACACACTCACACACACACTCACACACTCACACACACTCACACACACACACTCACACACACACTCACACACACACACTCACGCACACACTCACACACACCACACACACACCACACACACACCACACACACCACACACACCCACACCACACACACTCACACACACACACTCACGCACACACTCACACACACACACACACCCACACACACACACTACACACATCACACACACACACACCACACACACCACACACACACACCACACACACACCACACACATCACACACACACACACACCACACACACCACACACACACCACACACACACACCACACATCACACACACACACACCACACACCACACACACCACACACACACCACACACACACATTCACACACACACACTCACACACACACACACACTCACACACACTCACACAAACACTCACACACACACACACCACTCACACACACACACACACCACTCACACACACACACACCACACACACACTCACACACACACACACACACTCACACACACACACACACACACACACACACACACTCACACACACACAAACACACACACACACTTGCACATTTGGAGCTGATTGGAGCAGTGTATATTAAAAGATTTGCCATATCAGATATCTGACCCTTACTTAAAAAATGGTCTTCTTTATAGAATCACAACCTGCAGAAAGAGACCCTTTGGCCCAATTTTCCCATGCTAACCAAAATGTACCACCGACACTGGCTCCACCAGCATGCAATTGGCCCATATCCCTCTAAACCCACCCTATCCATGTTTCTTAAACATCACCATAGCACCTGCCTTAACCATCTCCGGCAGCCTGTTCCACACACCAACCACCCTCTGTGTAAAAACGTTTAATCTGAGTTATCCACAGACCAAATTAGTCCAGGCAGAAAACCAAGTGTTGGATCAATGTTGACAGGATTAGTATGGACTTAGAGGGCCGAAGGGACTGTTTCAGTCCTGATTCCTTATTTACTGAAATAATTCAGACCTAAAGCAGTTTTGGAGGGAAGCCACCACAACAAAAATAACATTAATCATTCAATAAATAACCAAGAGCTAATTCTTTAACATTGTAATGTGATTCGGCAGGATTCACAATAATTGATGAGCAAAGCAGTTGGAAATGAGTGAATCTGCAACATGTGGAAATGCCTCAGTGCAACACATTAATCAAACAGTGTATCCTTCCCTTCTCCGACCTGAGAGGCAGACCCATAACATGTTCCAGCGCCAGGTAGCTAACTTGGAGGAGGTGGGATATCGGGTTCAGCATTAGGCAGGATGGCTCAGGGAGTAATGCCCTCCTCCCACCATTCCCATTGGACTACGATCTGCTCCAGCCCGAGGGCTATTGCAGCTGCTCCTTTTTCATTTCGAGCAGTCTTGGACCAGGCACATCTGAGAACAAGTAGGGATGCAAAAGGTGGTGGACGCAGCCCAAGACATGACAGGCAAAACCCTCCCCACCATTGAGAACATCTGCGGGGAACGCTGCCGTCGGAGAGCAGCAGCAATCAACAAGGACCCACACCACCCAGCACACTGTCTGTTCTCGCTACTGCCATCAGGAAAGAGGTATTGGTGCCACAAGACTCACTCCACCAGGTTCAGGAACAGCTGCTGCCCCTCCACCATCAGACTCCTCAACCACAAACTCAATCAGGGACTGGTTTAAGGGCTCTTACTTTTCCACTTTATTGATTTTATTCTCTCTCTGTATTGCAATTTGTTTACATTTCTTTATTTGTTTAAATGTGTATTTTGAATCAGGGTTTTTTTTTGCACTACCATTAAGTGACAATTCTTCCTTACCCAGAGGGAAGGAATCTCAGGATTGTATGTATCTGAGACCTGAAAAAAAAATCGGATGCTGGACTTTCTCAAGGAAGCTGTCCACCGGGTAATATCTTACCTTGTTGGAATTGAGGGAAGAGCTGGTTCAGAAAAGGCACGCAGAACGACATGGCCAACCCAAAGGAGCTATCTTTAAGTCATAGTGTCTCACCATGTGGCAAAAGGCCCGTCAGCCCAAGTTGCCCATGCCAACCAAATTGTCCCACCCACACTAGCCCCACCTGCCTGCATTTGACCCATCTCCCTCTAAACCAGTGGTTTTCAAACTTTTTCTTCCCACTCACATACCACTTTGTATTCCCTATGCCATCGGTGCTCTGTGATTAGTAAGGGATTGCTTAAGGTGGGATGTGGGTGGGAAGAAAAAGTTTGAAAACCACTGTTTTAATCATACCTTATTGACTCTTTAAGTACACGGTGGTCAATTAACCCTTGCCCCTTGGTGGATGCTGTTCCCTGCATTTCCCTTGGTATTGTCTCAATGTTGGACAAGAGTGTGGACTTCAGGAGGGTGAGGGTTGACCGTTATCCACTACACATCAACGGTTCCATTGTGGACAGAGTGGAGATCACAAAGTTCCTTGGTGTGCAAACATTAGTCAGGAAGGTGCAGCAGCGCCTACAGTTCTGAAAGGGGTTGAGGGGGGCAAGGCGACTGGCCCCCATCCTGACAACGCTTTACAGGACCATAATTGAGTGCGTCCTGTCTGGCTGCATCATTGTGTATGACAGGAGGAGCAAGGTATCAGACCGGTGGTCAAATCAGAGGATTAACAAAATTACAAAGAAGATCATTGGGGTTTGCCGCTCTTCATTTGATGAGATTCACCGGAGGCGTTGCTTAAATAGGGCTCAAAGAATTACCTTCTATCACACAGTATCTCTGACCCACAACCATCAAGGAGGAGGTTCAGTAGCATTAAAATCAGGATTGCCGGGCTGGGGAATAGCTTCTTCCCATCGACTGTGAGATTGAAGATCAATGACTTGAATATCTCTTAAATGAAATTGAATAAATTATTCAAGAATATTTACTCATATTCATTTTATATTATATTTTAAAATGTGTGTGTGATTATTCTGTGCATTGTGGTCTGGAGAAGCAGACACTTATTGTATATGTATAGTCAGTTAATAATAAACATGAACGTGAAGGTCTCACCCACCAACAGATAAATCCACACTGATTTGGCAAGCTGCATTTTGGTCACTGAGGAGAGGCAAACGAAGAAGACCAAGGTGCTGACTTTCCTACTGATGCAGAGGCAGGAGACACCCCTGGAGTTATACCTCTGTAGCTATAGATAGTTATAGATCTGTAGAAGTTGGCAGAAGTTTAGTACGACATGAGAAAGGCTGGCAAATTTTGAAGGGTGTGTGGAGGAAAGTGTGCTCACCAGCCTGGTATGGGGACACCAATACGCCCAAAGAGAGTTCTTTTTTGGGGGCCCTTGAGTCTCCAAACATTAATCTTTTCTTTTTTAATTTTAAATTTAGTCATGCTGCGCGGTAACAGGCCCATGTGCCCGCGCCGTCCAATCGCACCCAATTGATCTACAACCCCTGTACATTTTGAAGGGTCAGAGGAAGCTGGGGCTCCTGAAGGAAACCCACACAGACACGGGGCGAATGTACAAACTCCTTACAGACAGCGCAGGATTCGAACCCCAGCCGCTGGTGCTGTAACAACGTCGCGCTAACCGCTCTGCTAACTGTGCCACCTCTTATGGTTGATATCAGGGTTTCTAGGGCCAGGCTGATGAGGATAATAGTGTCGATCTAGCCACTCTCAACCCTTTGCTTTGCTATGGCCCCCTTCAGACTCTGCTCAAAGATTTATGGGCCCCCTTCTCTGTGAAGCAGTCAAGTTTAGTTGATTTCCTCCGTACTTCTCTCCGACCAGCTACATAAAAACATCAAAAATATTCATGATTTCAGTCCGTGGTCCACCCCCCCCCCCCCCTTAAATGTGGCCCCATTGAGAATGGGATCATTGCTCCATTCAACAGTCAGGAATCAAACAATATCTCAAAAAGATTGCCAGTTTTTTAAAGAAAAGATACACCCTTGGCTTTGGTTTCGTGGTCAGTAAGGCACCAATTTTTAATTAACTTTCTGAATGTTTTACAGAGCATGGAATAAAGATTGGAATGTGCATAGGGATTAAGATGAAAACCCGAATATCACAAACATTAAATAAAAAGATAAATTTTCCTTATTTTAAATATACGACACTTGGAAATCCTTCTCTGAGAGAATGCCAATCCGACTAGTAAAATTCTAGACACTTAGCTTAATGAATGATAGTTATAGCTTCACTGTGTTGTTGGAAACACACTTACAGCACATGGAAACATTTTCAGGGTTTTTGACAGAAAAAGAAAGCACATTTATAAACACCTGAAGCTCCAGATAGCTTAATGTTATACACCAACATTCATACGTACTGCACCAACTACAATTGTTTACATGAAATCACCACAATATCAGAATCAGAGTTTATTGTCGTGAACACGTCGCAAAATTGTTCTTTTGTAGAGGCATTCACAGTGCAAACATTGCTAAAAATTATATTTAAAAATAAATAAATTAGTGTAAAAATAAGAGAAAGTGAGTTAGTGCCTGTGGTTCGTTGTTCTTTCAGGCATCTGGCGGCGGAGGGGAAGAAGCCGTTTTTGTTCCATTGAGAGCTTGTCTTCAGGCTTCTGTACCTTTTTCCTATGGTAGCAGAGTGAATAGGGCAAAGCCTGGGTGGTGAAGTTCCTTGAGGATAGAGGCTGCTTTCTGTAGATTTTCTCAATAGAGTGAAGACTGGTGCTTGTGATGGCGCTGGCCAAGTTCACAACTCTCTGTAGTTTCTCCTGTCCTGTGCATTGGTGCCTCTGCACCAGACAGTGATGCAACCAGACATTATGCTCTCCATGGTACGCTGTAGAAGTTTTCAAGAGTCCTCGCTGACATACCGAATACCCTCAAACTCCTCACAGGGTATAGCCGCTGGCCAACCTTCTTCATGATGGCATCAACATGGAGGCTCCAGGACAGCTCCTCAGAGATGTTGACACCTAGGAATCTGAAGTTCTTGACCCTCTCCACCACTGAGCCCTCGATGAGAACTGGGTCGTGTTCTCCAGACTTCCACCTCCTGAAGTCAATGACGAGCTCCTTGGTTTTGCTAACATTGAGAGCAAGGTTGTACCAAGACAGAAAAAGAGACCGTGGTAAACCAGTGTAATGATATGATTAACTACTGCTGGCTGGATACACCATCCAAGAACGATCTTGCCCCAGTCTTCCTGCCATCAGTCAATGAGATTGGTTGGTGCTCTAGTCAATAATATAGAAGGAGAGATAGAGACATATTTACCATAGCAATTAGTGCATGAAAAGAAATGACATTTGAATAGTGCAAACAGACCATTTGGTCGCCCTGGACTAGTACAGATTCAGATTTACTGTCAGAGTACATGCATGACATCACATACAGCCCTGAGATTCTTTTCCCTGCAGACCAGGCAGAATTACCACTTATCGGTAATGCAAAAACAACTGTACGTAGCCTACACACATGAACAGATAAAGAAATGTACACATATTGACCGAGCAATACTGAGAGAATAAATAAAAACCAACAAAGTGCACAAGTAAGAATCCTTAAGCAAGTCCCTGATTGGGTTCGTCATTGAGGAGTCTGATGGTGGAGGGGGGAGCAGCTGTTCCTGAACCTGGTGGTGCGAGTCTTGTGGCACTGAGACTTCTTTCTTGGTGGCAGGAGTGAGAACAGGGCACTGCTGTGAATATTTGACAGATTTCACAGAACAAGGCTGTTCCCTGTGAAGGACAGAGATCTGTTGACATCATTACGATACCAATGCATTCTCCAGACGGTGCTTAAATTTTTACAGAGAATCCCAAACTAATGTCTAATCTTTCTGCCCGTCCCTGTTGCCCATTTATGGGAAGAGAGGAGACATGAAGAACCACTCTGTTCTACCATAGAGGATCAGTCTGCCTATTCGCCAGGCAGGGCAAAGATCCTTCCTTTTAGCTTGTTTCTGCTTCGATGGTGAAACAAGGAGGAATGATTTAAGACAAAGGAAGACCTGGGTTGTTATCTTTTCTTAGGTTTGGTTCATGTGTCATTGGTTTCAGTGTTTGAAGCTTTGACCACTTGTTTGTTTAATATATTGCTTACAATTTTGGCAGAGCAAAACTCACAGCATTAAATGATTCAATCAGGAGACATTCCTCAAACAGAAAGATCAAGAGAAAATAAACATATTGAGAAAAGCCACAAAAGTGGACATTTGTAAGGCCAGAAATTAAAATAACAACAGCTAAAATCAAGCACAGATGTAGAAAGAGGGCAGCTGTGTACAAGTTTGTAATAGTTCTCTTAATATTTGAAAGAAAAAGGTAACATTATCCGAAGAATGTCGGACCAAGGCAACGGAAAGGAAGGGGGCTGATCAACGAGCGAGCATGGCAAACAAAGCAGATGAGAAGGTGAGGAGTTGGTGTCCTGCCAAGCGCCATGGGAAGGCGAGGCTCCTGCTAACGCCATGCAGAGGAGCAGGATGGAGGTATACACGTCTCTGGTGACACCTGGGCATTCAACTCTAACTCAAAGGTTTGCACCAGTGTTCCAACACTTAGCTCTCGGTAAGAGTACACTGTTACTGCCACATTACCATTTGACCTTGCAAATAGCAAGCCAACTGCTCCTGGAGACACTTTACTGGAAGTTTTCATTTAAAAGAGAACTTACTCAATCAGCAAACATGGAAGAACTGGAAGAAGGCCAAGTAAATTTGATATTTTGGACCTTGTATTTTGTTTTATGCAATTTGGTCAGTGATCAATGTTCAGTGGGAATTACAACAGTGATTTAATTGTATGAAACAGAAGCTGGTGAATGAAAAAAATTGCTGTTCTTGGTTGATGGGGCAGAATTAACTATTCTCTGGAATGGCAGGTGGAGATTTGAGTGGAAAATTCTCAAATCAATCTTGAAGATAATTAAGAATTTCAGCGACCTGATGGAATATTGCATAGAATTATTTTTAATCAGGTGCGTGGAGGATTTTGTCATTGTCTTTCTCTGGGCTGTATGAGTGAAACTCTGTGTTGAGTGAGAACCATCAGCCTCAGTAGATCTGATTCTTGGATGGGTTTCTACCCGTGTCAGAATACGGCAGGCTATCGTTTCCCTCCTCTGTGGCCTTGTGGCTCTCCTGATGTCTGGTTGGAGCAGCTGTAAGAGATGAGCAGACACATCTGGAGGAGCCCAGGTCTTCTGGTTCAATATTTCCATGGAAAAGTGAATGTATCTGGAGAATGGAACTTGCAGAACAGTGATAGAAATCCAAGAATTCTGTTTAATGAACATGTGATTTGATTGTTTCAGTCCCCATAAATCAGTTTGCAATGGAAATGTCCTCACTGCAAAACCTATGGTTCTGATCAACAAGGATGGTGGATCCCAGGCCCTTCGGCCCAGCCTGCCCATGCCGACCAAAATGTCCCACCCACCTGTTTGGTCCATATCCCTCTAAACCTATCCATGCAGCTATCCAAACATTCCTTAAATGTTGCTACAGGACCTGCCTCAACCACCTCCTCCGGCAGCCCGTTCCATACACCCACCACCCTCTCAGGTTCTTGTTAAACCTCTCCCCTTCCCCGTAAACCTATGTTCTCTTGTTACCAATTCCCTCGCTCTGGGCTAAGGACTCCCGGCATTCACTCGGTTTCTTCTTCTCCTAATTTTTTCATGCCTATTCCCTTTGAAGGTAAGAGTGTGTTATGCTCTCCTCACCACCCTCAATAGCTGTGTTGCCACTTTTTGGGAGCATGGCCCACGATCCTTCTGTTCATCAGCATTCCTTGGAAGCTCACATTTACTAGCTATGTTCGTGCTGCTTTGACTTTCCAAAATGCCTCATCACACACTTGTCAGGATTAAAGTCCTTCTACCAATTCCCTGCCCAACCTTCTATTTGGTCTCAGTGGTTCTCAACCTTTTTCTTTCCACTCACATCCCACTTTAACTATGCCATCGGTGCTCTGTGATCCCAAACATGCGATTGCTTAAGGTGAGATGTGGGTGGAAAGAAAATGTTTGAAAACCACTGTGTTAATCGTCCCTCATTGAATCGTTATGTGCACAGTTTCATCACTCCGAAGGAAATGGGCCAATGGCAATTTTTCTCATGCAAAATATTTCAGTAACAATTGGGTCTAGAGCAGTGATTCTCAACCTTCCCTTCCCACTCACAGACCACCTTAAGCAATCCCTTACTAATCACAGTGGTGTGTGAGTGGAAAGAAAAAGGTTGAGAACCACTGAGTTGTTGTGGCCTTAGACAACCTTCTTCATAATCCACAACACCAACAACCTCCATTCATTTAATGGCACCTCCCACATCCACATCCTACTTGTCATCCAGACATCAAGGGTCATCGCACCACTCCCTGCCACACACCACTGATCACAGCTTTCCACCACTAGCCTCTGGCTTCCAACACAAACCATTTGGCTAGCTTCTGCCTTGAATCCCATGTGTTTTAACATTCTAGACCAACCAGTAAACCACAGGAGACCCTGTCAAATGCTTTACTGAAATTCCTACAACCATCTTGTAAGTTACCCTTTCAAAATACTTATTCCAAGCGAACATACAACATGGTATCAGGCCCTTTTGGCCCACATGTCCGTGTTTCCCAATTACACCCAATTGACTTAAAACAATTAGCACGTTTTGAAGGGTGGGAGGAAACCGGAGCCCCCAGAGAAAACCCACACAGACACAGGGAGAACATACAGACTCCTTACAGACAACACTGGATTTGAACCCCAGTCCAGATCGCTGGCTCTGTAACAGCGTTGCGCCAACCATGCCACCCTACATTCCTTGGAATTTTCTCCAGTAACGTCCCTATCGCTTATGTAAGACTCACTGCCTTGTAGTTACTTGGTGTACCCCTGCTTAACCCAAGATCTATCCTCCGGAGTCTTTTTGGCACCTCACCTGCGAGACAAATGTCCACCAGGGTGGTGGCAGTGTCCTCCTCTGCTTCCCGGAGCATCCTTGAACATCCTAGGATGGGTCCTATCCAGTCCGTGGTTTTATCAGTGCGTGCGCATCTCCTC
This sequence comes from Narcine bancroftii, assembly GCF_036971445.1. Classification (NCBI taxonomy): domain Eukaryota; kingdom Metazoa; phylum Chordata; class Chondrichthyes; order Torpediniformes; family Narcinidae; genus Narcine; species Narcine bancroftii. The sequence continues at coordinate 45,808,898 of NC_091482.1, forward strand.
AGCATTTTCATCACCAACAGGCTGAGGTCACATTGATCATTTCAATGGTACTGATCACCCTGACTTCCAGCACTCCTCCCAACTCGATGTTATGTCAGAAATCCTGTAAATTAATGAATGGATGCCAGCTGAGTGGCCATCCCACTATATGGTCTTAACAAAACCCTGACAATCAGCATCTTGAGTTCCCCACAAAAAATACAAGCTGACACAATATTCAATGTCATCCATCATCTTTTCAGTGCTAGGCGTGCAGGATCTTTGACCCACCACCATCAGGAAGGAATCAGAATCAGAATTTATTGTCATAAAAATGTCACAAAATTCGTTGTTTTGTGGCAGCATCACAGAGCAGATATTTATACAAACCACCTTACAAAATAAATACAAAAATCAAAGTGAGACAGTGTCTTTGGTTCATTGATCATTCGGGAATCTGATGGCGGAGGGGAAGAAGCCATCCTTGCGCCGCTGAGTGCTCATCTTCAGGCTCCTGTACCTTTTCCCCGATGGTAGCAGAATGAAGAGGGCATGGCCTGGGAGGTGAGGGTCATTGAGGATTGAGGCTGCTTTCTTCAGATACCGCCTCATGGAGATGTTCTCGATGGAGTGAAGTCTGGTGCCTGTGATGTCGCAGGCCGAGTTAACAACCCTCTGGAGTTTATTCTTGTCCTGAGCATTCGGGCCAGACTGGGACAGAAACATCAAAATCAGAACTGCCAGGCTGGAACATAACTCCTTCCCACAGGCTGTGATATTGATGTACAGTATCCTGTAATCCTTGGGTCTCCTCTAAATGAAACAATTAAATGGTTTCAAAATATTTATACATACTTATTTATATATCTGTATGTCTGTGTGGGCACCATGGTCTGGAGAAACACTGTTTAGATATATTTGAGCACTCAGATGACATTAAACTTGGACATGATAAGATTTGGCTTTGGTACTAAACAAATTGCTGTCTTCTCTGTGATATAATTGGCCACTGAAGTCAATATGACTGAATAATGAAGCTGCGTGAACACATGGGCAGCCACTACTCACCCTTTTATCTTTTATCCCTCTCCAACACCCCCCTCCCCCATCTTCCTTACAGAAAAAGTATGTTTAATTTTTCATTTGCAACAACATTTTTGAAGAAAAATTCATCAAAAGTCTTTTCGATAACAATTTTCTTTAATGTAGGTCCCCATTAGAATAAGATATTTCAGAGAATGGTTATCCAACACACTTTGGACCTGTTATGTGGAGAGTTAAACGGGAAAGTCTACAGAAACTGGGATGGTGGAGTGCTGAAGGAACTCAGCGGGCTGGGGAAGTAAAGGGGTACCTGACATTTCAGGACTGGGCTTTTTGCCAAGGGGAGGTGGAGCAAAAAAAGCATGTAGCCATCCGAATAAAAGGCATGGAAGGAGATCACAGGAGAGGTGAACAAAATATTGGACAGAGAGGGGGGCTTCAGAGAATCTTGAAACTCGATGACACTGGACAGCAATGCTTTTTCAAAATATTTGCTTCCTGGGGGACAAAAATTGGGGATTGTGATAGATAACTTCAAGCTGAATGCAAAGATACTTTCAGATTTGCTGTATCATGTAGGAAGTTGGAGAAACATCAAATGAACTTTTTAATGAATTGAGCATGTTTAATCGCACTGTATTAGTTCAACTGACCTAAAATTGATTTGCCGCTGGCCAGTGGGTAGGCGAGGCCAAGGTTGAGGAGTAAAACACAAGAGTCTGCAGCCACCATAAATGAGGTAAAAACACGATGCTGGAGAAACTCAGCATCAAACATAGTGCAAAGATAATGATACAGACCTTGATGAAGGGCTCAAGCCCAAAACTTTAGTTATGTATTGTGGTGATATACCATTAGCCGACTGCAGGGGGCGACCTGTGTACCTGCAGGAAGAGCACGGGAGGACAAGACAACACCTGGCCAGCTGTCAATCAGCCATCCTGAATGGACCAAGCCCCACCTGGTTGGCTGCCAATCATCCGCCAGGATATAAGTCACATCTGGCCCCTTGAGGTCAGTCACTCGCTGACTGCAGCGGAAGACTTTAAGTAGAATAAAGCCTGTTGTTCAGTCTTTTAGAATCTTGTGTCTGCTTACTGTCACCGCAGTGCATCACATGTATACTTTGCTCCTGCCTACATTTTGCTCATACGTTGATGAAGGAGTTTGTATGCTCTCCCCGTGTCTGCATGGGTTTTCCCCGGGTGCTCCGGTTTCCTCCAACCCTCCAAAAAAACACATGGGGGTTGGCAGGTTAATTGGGTGCAAATGGGGGGCACGGGGTTCATGGGATGGAAGGGCGTCCGTCATGTTGAATCGTTAAAATAAAGGAAGAGGTTTGCCCTGCTCTCATTACTTCCTTCAGCTTTGGGAAGTGTTTGGAGTGGGGTGAGTTCCGGGGGACTGAAAGTCAGCATGTCACAATGTCATCACAAGGTTGCAGCAGGATGATAATTTTCACACTCTCACGCGACAAATAACCTTTATTAATTTGCTCACTTTATTAAGTTCCTCACACCCTATCCAAATCCGAAGCTGAAAGGGAGCATTTGCATTATTCGCCAGAATTTTGGAATGAGTCTTGAATAATCTACTCCTGAGTTCCTGTCGGTTGGATGCAGTGCTACGACGAATCTCAGAGATGCTGGCACCAGTCTCACTGTGGTCCCATTTGCTTGAGGTGGTGCTGTGATCAGGAAGATCTCAGCAGGTTGTTTTGGATCACAAATAAAGCCAATGCAAACCTCGAATCATTCTGTCTGTGGCTCCATTCATGATTGAAAGTCACATGACAAAATCCTCACAAAGGCTTAATATGGTTCTTTTGAAAAGTGAGAAGACATGGATGTGTTATATTCCATTGCCAGCACAGATACCCATTCATCACATTTTCTCAATGAGGCATCTGTCAGCTGAATAATCTGGTTTCCTATTTTATGCTATGTTTTATGTTGCTCTTTGAATAGTGAAAGGCCTGCACCAGAGTGGACATGGGGAAGATATTTCCATGGTGGGGGAATTTGGGACCAGAGGCACAGTCCCAGAACACAAAAATGTCCCTTTGGGATGGTGACGAGGAGAAATTTCCCTTTACCCGGACTGGGGTGAGTCTGTGGAATTTGTTGCCCCTGACAGCTGTGGAGGTAGGATATATGTAGAGGTAGCTGGGTTCTTGATTAGGAAGCGAATCAAGGTTCACAGGGAGAACGCAGGAGAACGGGGTTGAAATGGCATGGTAAACCAGCCATAATGGAATGAAGGGGCAGACTCAATGGGCCAAATAGCTTCATTCTGCTCCTATGCCCGGAAAGTGAATTGAAGGGTTGTCGCCTGCGTCTTGTACTGGAGTGCAGATCCCTGAGTTGGACATTCCAAGCTGAAAGCCATGAAGGACCTGGCAGGAGTGGTGTTCAGGTTTCCTCCAGCAGGCTTGGTGGTACTCTCAGGAAGTAAGAAGTAAAATGATTGGACAGAGTCACAGCGAGGTTCCATCCTTCAGTTATCATCCCATCCCTGACCATTTTATTCTTGACACTCCCACTTACAGCCGCCACTTAACCAAAAAACCCACGCATCTTTAGGGTATGGGAAGAGACCTGGGAAACCCAGAGGGGGAACTTGCAAACTTCACACCGACAGCGCGCAAGGTCAGGATCAAACCCGGGTCCCTGGCATCGTGGGACTGTGGCTCTACCTGCTGCTACTGCACCAAGTTTCATCATCCCGATCAGCTCTTTGGGTAGTTTTTACTACCTGCCTGACTGAAATCCGACAGCTAATCACAGAAGATGACCTCAGCAAAGGAGGCCACTCAGCCCGTCGTGCCATTGTTGGTCAGGAAAGAAATGCTCACCTTCCAGCCCTGAGTCTGTTGAACTACAGCACAAAACAGCTCAAGGCCTGTTCTGATGTGACCCGGTTTCTGCTCTCACCACCCCTTCACACACTAGGTTCCAGACCCTCCTCTGCCCTCTGGGGGAAAATTATTCTTGTTCTGTCCCTTTCTTGTCCCTCTACAAATTACTATAAATCTACACCCCCTGCCCTGGCTTTTGACCCCTCCATCAAGGAAAACAGGGCCTTCGATTTATTGTGCATTTGACATTGCCTCTGGGATTTTGCTGCCAATTTCCTGTGGACACTGATTTAAATTTAAATAAATTTAAAAATGTTATTTACAGGAAGGTAGAAGCCAATTCTGGACATTTAAATCCATGCTGACCAATTACACCTCAGATTGATCTGTACGTTTTGAAGGGTGGGAAGAAACCAGACACCCAATGGAAACCCACGCAGACACGGGAGAATGTACAAACCCCTTATAGACAGCGCTGCATTTGAACCCGGCGTCGCTGGTGATGTAATAGCGTTGTGCTAACCGTGCCGCCCAATTTGAGCTGGCTCATGGAAGCAGACACGGAGTACATCAGTTGGAGATTTCTGTAGATCAGGCTGTCTGATGGCGATCGAGGGCCAACTACAGAGTGGCTGGTGACCACCTCGCTCCACTTCACGGTCACTTCCCCAAGGGTCTGAGCTGGCACCTTCCTCAGTCGCCCAATTGACGTCCTACTCCTGCCCATCAACCCCTCTCATGAACCTCACTGCCGAAGTCGAGTCCCATCCCAGGTCAGAACTGGCCCTTTAAATTCTTGGACTCTCCATGGCAGATCTGGTTCAAGATTGAAGATTCTTTTATTGTCATGTAAGAAAACAGAAAATGTGATATTACACATAATTTCCTTTAGTCTATTGTAAGGTAGACAAAGATTTGCCATCAGAAGAAATTGCCCGGTGCCCCTTACAGTCAGAGAAAGAGAAGCCAAAGAGAGTTGCCCCCGAGTTATGTGTGTCCATGGATTCACCTCCAGCACTCCTGTAGCCTCCACAGATACACAGTCTTCAGTCCAAACCATCAGCAATCCGAGCTCCAGATCCAAACCTCCACCATGATCAAATTTGAGCGGCACAGTTACCATAGCGGTTAGCGCAATACTGTTACAGTGCCAGCCAGCGATCGGGACCAGGGTTCGAATCCAGTGCTGTCTGTAAGGAGTTTGTATGCTCCCCACCATGTCTGCGTGGATTTTCCCTGGAGACTCCAGTTTCTTCCCACCGTTCAAAACATACCAGGTGTTGTATGTTAACTGGGTGTAGTTTGGCGACACGGACTTGTGGGCCAGAAGGGCTGATTACTGTATTGCATGTCTAAATTCTAAAACAAAATCTAACCCCTTGGCATCCTCCATACCCTCTTGCATCCTGCTTCCAATACCTGGTACCCCTTCAGCCAGTCTCCAGCCAGCCTCCATCAATCTGCAAGCTTGATGCGAGTGCCTTGACCGCAGTCGCCCGCAGCCTGCGTGGGTTCCTCACCTCGAGTCACCAACAGCCTGTGTGTTCTTCAGCCTCATTGTTCATGATTCCATTCATCATGAGCAGAGGGTTTGCTCTTTAAATTCTCTCTTGACAGGCTATTTATTTAAATCGGAGGTTTATTTCTGGGAGGGCAAAGGTATTAGCATGTCACCGCATCATTTCTGGATAGCATTTCACAAAGCAGATACGCTGAAGTATACACTAATGAGACGCAAAGGGAAATATAAAAGAGTTCAGAAAAAAAACCAAAAACTAATCTAAACTAGAAAGAGATCCCCATTATTTTCCGTGCATTTGGCACCACTGGATTGGTTCAGTTCAAATGTAAACAGCAGCTGAATTAAAATTACAGTCACAGACTAAATAAATGAATCTCAGTGCATCTGTGGCCAGTCAAACCACTTCTCACGCATGAACTTTTAACAGAAATGCTTCCTCAAGAAAAATCATCTTGGCGATTTACACTTCAAAGGTGCAATTCAGTCATGACAGAGCTTCCTGCACTGAGAATCTGGCCAGTCCCCAGCTCAATCTGTGAAAGCAGTGAGCATGACTCGTGAGTGGAACACATGCAGTTTGAGGCAGCCTTTCCCATGCTCTCCGGGACTACCATCCATTTGATGTGTAGCTCTGTGCTGTGTTGTTAATATCTCATCTCATAACATTGGAGACATCATTCTTAATACATTTTTTTAAAAATTTG